>NC_060949.1:4946316-4947400 GCF_022045245.1 Lucilia cuprina
TAATTTTTAATTATCCGATTATTAACCGGCTAACGTAAAACCTCAAATAATTATTTGTCGAATAAACCGAATAAGACAAAAACCCGAATAATTGAATACCCTAGTATACACATTTTTTTGTTTTATATAATTAAACCACTCGAAAATTCTGTTTTTTGTTTTTGCTTACTTTACTTGGATGCTTAAAAGTATTCTACCACCAGGAGCAATTCGGCACAAAACACTTTTCCATTTCTTTTATTTTTGTTCTTGTAACATCCTGCAACAAAATATTAAAAGAATGTTAAATTTAATAATACAGTTTTGAGACCCTTAAATTGCACTGTAATATTTAAGTTTCTAGGTGATAATACCGTTTTTTGATACATTTGTTATACAGTTCATTAAATCAATTAATATAGCACTGTATTATCAGAAAGGTGTTAAAGTTGGATAAGATTAATTCACAATTTCACTCGAAGCTGAGTAAATTGAATATGTTTTATTCAGCGCATTGCCAACTTACTTGTATAATTACCTTAAAAATAGTAAAGGCAGGAACCACACTGTTAAATGGCAACATTGATGGCAGCAACTAGATAAAAGTGACCGCTCTGTGTTTTCAACAGCTGCCCAGCAAAAACAATGTTGAAGTTGTTCAAGAAGGAATATTATCATGATTTTATTAATTTAATGCGTATTAAAAAAATTCATATGTAAAAAAATTGTCAAACGCATGAAAAAATGCATTAAATTTATTAATGTAATAGAAATTGTAAAAATTCACTGTAATTTAGTATGATCTTATAAAATTTATTTTAGGTATATCGACAAATTTTATGCAAAATCCAATAAAATCCTATTTATAAATATTAAATACCTTAAATAAACCGTTGACAAATATAAGAATTTTATTGTATGCTCGACCTTTCTTTAAGTCAACAAGTAAATTTAAAAAATATTTCTTAAATAATGATTTTGGAGTGATAGCGAATACTAATTATATTATCTTTTCAAATAATTCTAATAATTAAAATTTTTAGGTTTATATGTTTGTAAAATAAATCCCAGAAAAATGTTACCATTAAATTTTGGGAAAAAATAC
>NC_060949.1:4947500-4971017 GCF_022045245.1 Lucilia cuprina
ATGTGAAATGCTTTTCTATATAAGGAAATTACTGTTTTTAAGATTTTCAACGAGTTCTAGAATTCATACGTTCCATTGAACACTAGTTCAACTATAACTGTTGCTAAATAACTTATTAGAAATATGTACTTAAGAACACAACAATGTTCCCAAAAAAAACTGGTTGTAAAAATAAAGGCGATATAATTATTTCCGTGATTTCTTTTTAAAAATCATCAAATAAACTTTCTTTATTATAGAAAAATATTACATTTTGTAGAAAATATATAGTAATTTTACTGATAAATAGTGAGTTTTTATTAATCGGTTAATTGATAGAAATTATTCGGTTTATTCGTTATTTGATATTTGACAATTTTCATTTATTCGAACGATTAATCGACAAAAATTAATCGATTAACCGAACGACGATTAATCGTTTGAATACTCTAGTGTATACCCCTCCAAAAAGTATGTGAAGCTTGTTATATATTATCGGCTGTATTCATAAAAACTTATTTTAGGTTTTTTAACCAATTTTAGACAAATAGCATAAAATATCTTCAAAAAACCACTAAATATAAAAATTTTATTGCAGTCACAAACCTTCTTTAAGGCAACAATAAGTTGTTTTTTTAAAAAAAATTTCTCAGATAAAGATTTTTCGTTAATTTTAAATTAATAACATATTTTAAAATAAAATCCAGAAAGAATAATTTTAACGTTTTAAAATTTGTTAATACAATCCCAGAAAATATTATATTTTGCGAAAAAAAAATCAAATCTTGGTACTAATGGTTTAATAGATGAATATTTAACAATACTAGAGTACATAAAGGGAGCTCCGCCCCCCTAGTCGAAATTACATTAAAAATTCAGATTATAAAAATATATATGCATACGTATACAGATAAAAATTTTAATATTCTTAAGATTATATGTGGGATCACTGGATTTCTGCGTTATTTACGTTTTTGTTTTGTTTCTTGCTTTGTTTGTTTTTTAGTTCAATCCTACGTACGTACGTAGGATTGAAATTAAAATTATTCGGTTAATCGAATAAAAGGCAAGTGGATGTTTTTTAATAATATTATTTCTTTTCTACAATATTTTTATTCCTATAACAAACTAAATTATAATTTTCCATTTTTTTTAAATTGAATTCTATTGAGTTTTTTCTCAAATATTAGAAATTATTTATTTTCTCCTATATAAAGATATTAAGTTATTAAATTTAATTTTTTGAGATTTATCAATGAGTTCCAGAATTCATACGTTCTAATGAATTAGTGTATAACTATGTATTGCAGAAGAACTTATTAGAAATACTTTAGAAACACAACACTGTTCTTCAAAACTGGAGGTAAAAGTAAAGGTGATATCATTATTTTCATGATTTATTTTCAGAAAATTTAAATGTTTCTGTATGAACCCATTATAGAAGTAAGTTAATCAGAACAAGTATTGTTATAAAAATCATTCAACCATAATTATGAAATTAATACAGAAAGTATGTATAAGATATACAGTAATTGTTTTGTTTAATAATAAGTTTTTCTTAATCGGTTAATTGATATAAATTATTCGATTTATTCGTTATTTAAAATTTGGTAATTTTCATTTATTCCAGCGATTAATCGTCAAAAATTGATCGATTAAAAACTTATCCATTAGAACATTCTTTTACCATTAAAAATTTCAATGAATCCTATTTAAATTAAAGGGTTCTAGAAATCCTATCGATACTTTTTTAAAATTCGAGCGATGAAGGTCAAAAAAAGTGACTAAAATTGGTACTTTTTTTAAAAAAATATATTTTTTAATAAACTTTTGAGCTTCAAAAATAAATAAGTTTCCCAGATATTTAAAAATGAACTGGTACTGGTTTTAATCATCAGTGGTAAACAGTAAAAAAACTGTATCCATTCACCACTTCTTTTTGGTACTTTTATGCTGTAAATACTGGTATTTTTTAAAAATGTTTCAATAAAAATGGCTTTACATCAATAATATTCGAACTCAAGTTATATAATTTCAGTTTGAGCTTTTAACCACTAAGACTACATACGAACTTTCAATCGTAAAGAAAAATATTTATTTTAAACAAACCGTTTTTAAATATATTTTTCACCTTACTCAACAAATGGTGAATTCCAAATAAATTATAAATAAAAGTATTTATTTAACACTATAGTATATACCCTTCACCTTCGTGAGAAGGGTATATATAAGTTTGTCATTCCGTTTGTAATTTCTATAATATAATTTTCGAACCCTATAAAGTATATATATTCTGGATCCTTATAGATAGCGGAGTCGATTAAGCCTTGTCCGTCTGTCTGTCTGTCCGTCTGTCTGTTGAAATCAGTTTTTAGAGGACCCCAGATATCGGCGAGATCCGAATCTTCAATAATTCTATTAGACATGATTCGAGAAGATCGCTATTTAAAGTCAGCAAAATCGGTCGGTAAATAACGGAGATATGAGCAAAAATCCGAGACAACCTCTGAAAATTTCATCAAAAAATGTCATATTTTTTCATGCTTTGTTAAAAAAAGCAAAAACAACACTGTATATTAGAAAAAGATGTACACGTGTGTGTGTAGATGTATTTGGTTTTATTCAGCTGTGTATTTTTTTGTATGTTTCCCTTCAAACATTTAAAAGAGAAAACTATTGCGTATCACCCCAGACGCCAAGTCAGAAACACTTCTGGGCGATTGTCAAAGGAGAACGCACATTTTACAAAAACAAAATACATTGATTTCGAATTTTCGTCTTCTAGAAATATACTTTTAAGTTACTTCCGGATGATAGTTAGAAAAGTGCATCCATTTTGCTTAAACAAAAAACCATGTCTGTTGAATTTTTTTCATCTGAAGTATACGTTTTAGTGACGTTTTAGTATTTATGTTAGGTGAGAACAAACATTTTACAATAACAAAATACATTGTTTCCTAATTTGTATCTTCTTGATTTGTATGTTAATGTCACTTCTGGAAGACAGTTTGAAGAGTGTTCACATTAATGTTTATTCATCTGGAAGTGTGGATTGTAGTCACTTCTGTACAATTGTCAGACGAGGCAAACATTTTACAAAAACAAAATACATTGATTTCTAGTTTTCGCCGTCTGGAAGTATACTTTTAGGTTACTTCCGGATGATAGTAAGAAGAGTACAAAAACAAAAAATATAAATACTCCATTTTTTAGCGTAAAAAAATAAAAATAAATAATGCAGAAATTTGGCTAAGTTCAGTGATGTTTTGTGTTTTGTTCAGTCATGTTCAGTTTTAATTATTCATCGTAAAACTTAAATGAGTTATTGAATTTACTGTTCATAGAAAAATAGTGTAATTAAAATATTGTGAATCTTAAGTAATAAAAAAAATATGACAGTGTTGTGTTAAAAATCAACTGTTAATAAACATTTAAGAAGGTTTTATTAATTGGCGAAGTGTATTAAATATATACCAAAAAGTATAAGGAAGGATTATATAAATAAAATTAAAAAGTAAGTTGTCATATTAAAATACTATTTTAGGAATATGTTAACAACTCTTAACGGCTTCCATTTCCATTATTTTTAAAAAAGTCTAATATGTTTAATTAAAAATGTTTTTATATTCAATTTTGACTCTCTCTTAATTCTTTTAGGAGGTATAAGCATTTAAAATCTTTTTCAAGTTGTACATTTCGACTTTCATTTGATGAACTTTGCATTTTAAACATATTTAGATTTATTTGAGTTAAATCTTAACTTTCAATATTTTTAAAACTATTTGCGCGTTTAGGTCTGGAATCATTATATAGAAAATAATACTACTGTTTTATACATAAATTACGTTTTGACTTGGGTCACTCGACACGAAATTGCCCATATAAGATATTTAATATTGAAATCAGATAGTTTTAAACCCACCTTTTTTAAATAAATACAATTTTATTAATTTTCATATAGCTTTAGATTTAATTATTCTAATTATAGGTACTTTTTTAGTTATTAACAGCAGGTTTTTCTATGACCTATCATATGATACTAATATTCTTAATATTTAGCATGCCGTTCCCAAGATATTGAACCTAAGTATTAGAAGAGAGCAAACAAAAAATAGTATTGCAATATTAGTGTCAAAAGCAATATCCCGTTTAGGGCCGTTAAGGTGTTTCTATTGTTAGTGACTGTAAATAATTTAAAAAATAATCCATGACTTAGTAATTTCAGATCTTTATAGACGGTTTAATTCCAAGTTATTGAAAAAATTTTCATGAAAGGTAATGTTTTTATTGATTCAAAACAATAAATAAATAAATTTATTAATTTTTAATTATTTTATTTTTTAGAAAGCAGTAGCTAATATTGTACCCCCTATTAAAATACTTCTAACCGAATTAAAATATAAAAAAGGGATCTGGTAAGTTATATATGTCTTATTTCATCACGTGTTTCCATTAAAAATGTCAATTATTTGCATAAAATGTAAAAAATTGATCTGACCGTTTAAACTTTGGTGGTAAATGTATTGGACATGAGAGAATCCTATTTTTATTGCTTTCTAAAGTATAACTGGTAATTTCAATAAATACAAAAGTATGTATATTCAATATTAATTATAAGATTATTTTGGTTTATTTCGTTGAAGGATTAATGCGTTCCATAATATAACTCTTACAATTTGATGGATTAATCATAAAATTGATGAAGAACTACAAAAATATTTTAGAGTCCAACTTTTACAATTTTTGGAAGTATACCAGTCAGCAGTTGGAATATTAATACAGATTCCCTGAAAATTATCTTATTATAAGGTAATAATTCTAAATTTTTGATACATATGTTCATTAGACCGACTCACTCTGTATGGAAAGCAAAAACGTGTTTTTGTTACCCCTCCCAAAATTTACCTTGCTTTGTTTTATGATGATTCCCAAAATATTTTAAGTGACCGCTGGACCAAATTAAAAAAAGGTATTTTGGAATTATTTTTTTTAAATTTTTGTTTGTTTTGAAACAAAATATCCAATACGGGGTATCGTTTAAAAGGTATTTTAAAGTCGCGTCCAATGATGTATTAATCATAAATAACTGTTTGCTTATAATTGTCATATTCCAAAATATTTAAAATTGTTAGGTTTTTACTAGACTTGGCTTCAAAAAACCTTTCAAATGATACCACATACTATATATATTGTTTAAGAAATGCTGTATAATTTAAAACAAAATAACTAAAAAGGGAATTTTTTGTAACCGGTTTAGCTCACTTCAAGAAGTGACTTCCTAGTCACATCTAGAAGAGTCTTTGGCAATACCTTACTTCCAAGAGTCATCTAGAAGTTTCTTCTGCGGGTCTTCCAGAAGTATCTTCCAAGTTACTCTTAGACGTTCCTCAGCTCGGCATCAGTTCTTCCCGACTGGTGACAAGAATTCTTATACTTCCGCAACATCGCTGGCGAGCTTTTAGCACGTTTGGAAGTTTCACACAGGTAACTTCCGCAATAGAAAATGTTTGTTGGGTTGGATGCTGTTGGCGTCATTGCGCTGTTATTTTTGTTTTTCTGTGTTTTTCGTTATGTATGTTTGTTGGTTTAGATGCCTTGAGTATTTTGTTTTTTATTTCGTTATCGTTGTTGTTGTTCTTTTTGTTTAGCTATTGATGTAATAATAATGTAGTCGGGAAAAAATTTTAAATTTATAAAAGATGTGCTAAATACACTATGGTGAAGGGTATATAAGATTCGGCACAGCCGAATATAGCACTCTTACTTGTTTTTATTCATAACAATTTATCATCGCTTTTTAAACATATAATAATTTTTTATACCCTTCACCACCATCAGTGGTGATAGAGGGTATATACAAGTTTGTCATTCCGTGTGTAACACCAAGAAATATTCATCTGAGTCCCAACAAAGCATATATATTCTGGATCCTTATAAAATTCTGAGTCGATTTAGATATGTCCGTCTGTCTGGTTAAAACACGCTCACGTTAAAACTAAGCCAAACAAATACACCAAATTCACTGAATATATTCATTATTATCCTAAGCAGTTTGGTATTGAAAATGAGCAAAATCGGTTCACACCGGGAAAAGTTATGAATCAAAATTTAAAACAACCTCGAAACAAATAAGCATTTTTTACACATTCTGATGTAATTTTCCTGAAAATTATGCAAGATAATTCCATGAAAATCACCACAAATTCGTTTCTACACAAGAGCCTGTTCCCTGAATGTTGCCAGCATCGGTCCACAATTTCATATACTTCACATACAAAAGTACATATTCCCAGAAAATTGGTTTTTTTGTTAATAACTTCCGACGCAATGTCGATATCTTCACAAAATTTTACAAATTAAAATCATATGTCAATAGAATTCATTCAGAGGAAATTTTTTTTGGATGGGTACGTAGCTCCTATACAAGGACCCCTCCCGAAAATCACTTAAACGCACATAATTCATTACTAAATTAAGATATACATATAAAATTTGGTACAAGTATTGCTCTCACATAAAGAAATATTGATATGAAAGTTTTTTTTCAAATCGGACCATAATTGGTCATAGCTCCCATACAAAGTCCCCTCCCGAAAATAACTTAAATGCACATAACTCATTACCAAATTAAGATATTCATATAAAATTTAGTAAAAGTGTTGCTCATATGCAAAAAAATATTACTATATAGATATATTTAAGTCTCTTTGTCTGTCTGTTAATATCACAATAGAGTGTAAAATTACAAAATCACAACAAAAAATTTGATTTTTACACAATTATTATAGTTTAAAATCCGCGTAGAATCTTTTATTACGCTAACCAAATGATCATACAAATAATCGAAATCAAGAATATATATATGTCCGTCTGTCTGTATATCTGTCCACCAGTCTGTTGAACTTTTTATTAGGCTAAGCAAATGATCATAAAAATAATCAAAAGCAATAACAAATCTTTTCTGTTTTTTGATACCCTCCACACATCATATTCGGAAGGACGCAGTGGCAACATTTTCAAAAAATAGGACAAGTTTTTTACGCCAAAGCGTTCTGCGTAAAGATATCTTTTAGAAAACTATAAAATTGTTATACTTATGTTCTTAAAGAAAATTTTATTTTATTAATTGAAGAGTTAAGACACATTTTGGGCAAAAAAACGGCAAAAATCTAAAATTTTTGAATTTTTAAATTAAAAACCGTATATTTTTGGATCTGTTAATGATATTGATATGAAATTTTTTGTTTGTTTTTTGTTGTCTAACTAACAAGAAAAAATTGAGTCCATTTGGTCCAAAATTACGCCCGGTATTCAAAAAAACCGGACCAAGGTATGGTAAATTTTGTATCACTAAATTTTTAAATGCCTATAACTCGGATATTATATTATTTGGGTGAAAAACAAAAAATGGCACGAGTTTATAAATTTTACATGTCGTAGGTACCCTAATTTGAGCCGCCACAGCTCCGTGTCTGGAGCATCTGCGGGGTTCATCTTCAAAACTTAAACTCGAATACTCCTTGGCTACGCTCAAGCCAATCGGATCAGCCGTTTAGAAATGCCAGATTTATTTCCAAAAAATTTGCATTCTGCCCCACTGTGCAGCCGAATATGGCACTCTTAATTTTAAATTAACACAATTTATTAGAAAATCTAAATTTCACAATGTAACACACAACTGATCACAATGAATTAAATATATTTACTGAAATGTGCAAACACTTTTTCTTCTGACTGTTAACAGTAAGATTGATTCTGAATTGAACTATCTTCTTAGTGTTGTTTTTTGAAATTTTTATTCTATCTACTTGTTATCATTTAATTTTTTAATTTTCCTTTTGGTATATTATGATCAAAATTGGAAAGAACTGTATTTGGTTTTTGTAAATTTTTTAACTTAGCACTGAGAAACATAAAATTGAGCTTTTATAGCAGTGTTGCTCACACACATACTACCATAGACTATCATAGTTTTATTGGTGTTGGTAAAGCAGCAGAGAACAGAATTCCATTCAAATTAAAAGTATACTAATAAAATGACTACAAACTATAAAGTATGGATTTTGAAAGCCAGCGTGTATCAAAGTCAATATATAAAAAACTATCAACTGTTCTCTCATGTTCTTCTTCATTAATTCGGCTTTCTCAAAATTTTATTCTTGTATTTCTGTGTGTATTTTAAAAACGCCGCCCACAGTCCTTGCTTCGGCAAGTGCTGATCAGCGACTGATTTGATTTTGTTTTTCAGGTTGAGAGCAAACCAACTGATATTGCTCTATTTAAAAAGAAGAATAATTACGTGTGCTATGTAATGGCAATATTGATCTTCTCTGTTTTATAGTGACTATTTAGTTCATGTACCCCAAATTAAACTCAAATTTTCTGACAAGGCAGGAGCATTTTTGGCCACCATTCATCAACACACACGTATACATCTTTTTAAAAAAAATATTGTTTCCATTTCTGGTGACCATCTTCTTTTATTTGACAAACATTTATACAAATATTTATTTAATTATACGCTTAACCTTCCACAGTGGGGCAGAATGGAAATTTTTTGGAAATAAATCTGGCATTTCTAAACGGCTGATCCGATCGGGATAAAATTTGGCGTGAGAGTAGCCAAGGAGTATTCGAGTTTAAGTTTTGAAGATGAACCCGCAGATGCTCCAGGGACGGAGCTGCGGCGGCTCAAAGTAGGGTACCTACGACATGTAAAATTTTTAAACTAGTGCCATTTTTTGTTTTTCACCCAAAGATTTTTATATTTTCTGAAAGCGCTCGACAAGATCTTGAAAAACATGCTTGGGCATACTACTTATCTCTTATAATATCCGAGTTATAAGCATTTAAAAATTTAGTGATACAAAATTTATCATAACTTGGTCCGCCTTCTTCTGAATACCGGGCGTAATTTTGGACCAAATGGACTCAATTTTTTCTTGTTAGTTAGACAAAATTTCCAATAATATACAAAAAATTTCAGATCAATATCATTTACAGATCCAAAAATATACGTTTTTTAATTTAAAAATTCAAAAAATTTTAGATTTTTGCCGTTTTTTGCCCAAAATGTGTCTTAACTCCTTTATTAATAAAAAAAATTTTCTTTAAGAACATATAATAATTTTATAGTTTTCTAAAAGATATCTTTACGCAGAACGCTTTGGCGTAAAAAACTTGTCCTATTTTTTGAAAATGTTGCCACTGCGTCCTTCCGAATATGACCTATTTTTTATCAAAACTTCAACTTTGGGCGACATGTTCTAAAATCCCAAAGCTGGGATCAGAAAACTGAAAGCAGTTTTGGAAACCTCAATATGTTTTCTATTTACTCCAAAAGTATTTTCCCAGCCCTGAAAGAAATGTGGACCCTATGGGCAAAAATGTAAAAAATCCCATTTTTGGGATTTTTGGGAATTGCGAGATGCCCTTTGACCTTTTCAATTTTTTTTTACATTTTCTTATTTGAAATGACAAATTTAACAAGCGTTGAAGATTTTATTGAGTTTTGTTCATAAATAAAGATTTTGTCATATGTTACATATTTGTTAAATTTCTAAAACTATGATTTATGTAAAAATTTTAATAGGGTCGCTGATAGCTACAACAATTTAGTCCATATTTATCCCTTAATATCTTTTTTTAGTTAGATATGGAAATTCTCGACCCTTTACAAAAAATTTCAAGCCAATATCTCAATTACATTCAAAAATATGTTCATTTAAACCAGTGTTCTTTAATTTCATATTTTTCATATTTTTAGTATTAAGTATGACAGAACATACATTTGATGTTGAATAAAATATTTGGACAATTTTTAAAAATTATTTAGTTAATTATTTTATTAAAGACTATAACATTGTATATACAATAAAAAATATAATTTTATTATGAGCCACGCACAACAAAACCTAAATCACATCACACAAACCACCTTTCCCGCCCACCGAAATATAAAACACAATTTAATACAATATCATCAGTTAGTATAATAGCTTTTTTTATTTGAACTGTTTATCTTAAACATAATACAATTAATTCTTACAACCTACTTATATAGTTAATTCCTAACACTACTTATTTTCTATAAAATAATCTGTCATATCGGTATACATATCCTGAGGGTAATATAAGTCCTTTAAATCTTCCTCGTTTTGAGATGATAAAGTTTCATAAGAAATCCATCTATTTCGCATAGTTGAAAGAACAGGATCAGAAGATAGAAGTAAACTATTAAAAATATCTTCATTCTGTGATTGCCTGGAGCATTTTCTTAAGCTAAAAAGTTGAACATGCTTAAAATCTCGATTCCTCGCTTCCTGGGCTTCTTCTGTTAACTCTCCAAGTGGAAGAATATTCGATTCAATTATTATTTGACCATGACACAATACTTTGTTTACTGTTGGTGTTAGTTCCCTCCATGGATACAGAGATACAAGTAATTTAGAAATTTCAGATGTATATTCCCCAAATCGATTTCCATTCATTGTTAAGCTTAGCTGATATGATACGTTTAATAGAGAATTCCTTTATTTTTTATGCAAATGGGCTCCAGTGCATTTATTTCATCTTTTAAAATTCCACTAAATCTTTTTGTTGTTTTCTTTGACTCCTTTTATAATTCTAATCCAATGGGTCTACAAAAATTTTTTGAACCCGGAGTTTGTATTGATCCATATATCTTCAAATGAATTTCCGATGCTTGACGATGATGGATTAAGGGAATATGAACGAATTCGTAATGGCACTAATGATGACATCAATACACTTTTGTAGTCTGCTAATGGTCCGACTTCCACAAGCTTGTTTGTATTCTGGAAGTGCTAATAAACCGTCACATCCCCACTTACCATTAAGACAACATCACAGTTATGAATTTTCCTTAGTTGGTCTTCTGAAAAGTCTGACACAATTCTTGATGCTGTGTTTTAGAGCAAAGATGATATATCAATACAAGCTTCCACATCATTAACAGCAATAGGTGATGGTAGGATAGCTTGTTTTTTCCTGGATCGCCTTGTATGATGTAATATATTGTGTCCTTTTTCATGGAGAGCTTTCCTTAATATTTGGTACTTATTTCGACTGAGACCCAGTTCCAACATAAGCGCTATTGCTTCCTCTTCAGTAAAATTTGATTGTGATGTTGGAGTTGGTATACTTTCCACAATTCGCTTAAGTCGTTTTGGTGATGCATTAGGAAGAATAGTTGCAATATGTACGGCAGCCATAGGTTGGTTTTCCTTTTCAGCATTTCGTTAAATGTATCAGCAATTTCCTCATTTAGATTGAAAAAAGTTTTTGTGTGACCCTCTTTTTTTTGACCTTGAACATAAGTCTTCGTATGACTTGCAAGGCGCTCCTGTTGATGTGTTTGTAAGTTGAGATTTCCGTAGTAGTTTCCATCCAACTACAAAATTTTAATCGAAATTTCTTTTGATTTCCATCCACAGACTTCATAGAAATGTAAACAATAACAAACTCTGACATCAGTGCGTACCAAACAAGTGAAGAAAAAAATAATCAGCTGATTGAATAACACCACCTTATCTGAATTCGCCTTGGCAGATGCATTGTCTTCAGTTTCAGCGGCATAATGCACGTGGACTTCAGTGTTGGCTTCTACGGCGTACTGATCTAGAGCACGTGTTTGCTGTTGTGCAGCAGGATTTGCGACAACGTGTGTCTTAATAGTATTTTCAGCGGCATCAGTATTTGCTTGGACAGCGCACTGGTTCATGTCTTCCACTGTATCCTCTTTGCTTGCTGGTTTTAAAGCGCGGTTACTTTGTTGTGTCATTAGCGCTTCATATAAGCCTCGTAGTTGGCTCAGCGTCGCAGAAGAAGGGAACTCGATGCCGGCTGCATCTAATGCATCAGTCATTGTCTGGCGACTAGGTCTTAGATCCATCATTGAGCTGTTTCGATATTTTCGTTGGTTTACTAAGATGCACCCCACACCTGATGTTGTAAAGGATGCTTATTTGTTTTTTTATTTATGTTATTTTTTGATAAGAATGTCTTACAATAATCATTCTTACAATAATGTCTTACAATGCATTCCATTTGACAAAGGCTTAATGAGTTTGTAGAGTCCATAATTGGCCATAGCTCCCATACAAGGTCCTCTCCCGAAAATCACTTAAACACCTATAACTTATTATTAAAGTAAGATATCTATATAAAATTTGGTACAAGTATTGCTCTTATATACAGAAATATTGCCATGAACGTTTTTTGGATCGGTCCATAATTGGTCATAGCTCCCATACAAGGTCCCCTCCCGAATATCACTTAAACTCGCATTACTCATTATTAAATTTAGATATCCACATAAAATTTGGTACACGTATTACTTATATGCACACAAACATTATTGAGAAATTTTTTTCCGATCGGTCAATAACTGGTCATAGCTCCCATATAAGGTCCCCTCGGTCCATATTTGGTCATAGCTCTCATACTAGGTTCCCTTCAGAAAATCAGGGAACATATTGGACATAGCTCCCATACAAAGTCCTTTTACGAAAATCTCTAAAAGGCACATTACCAAATAAAGCTATTGATACAAAATTTGGCACAAATATTAGTTTTGAATACAAAAATTTTACTTCAAGATTTTTTACGATTGGTTCATAACATGGGTGCGGTCGGTCACATACAATGTTCTCTTCAGAAAACCACTTAAACATTACTTTTTAATAAATTACGATATAAATACAAAATTTAACTGAAATATAGCTTTTATGTACAGAAATTTAGCTTAAATAATTTTAAACGATCGGTATAATTGGTCATATCTTCCATACTAGGTCCAGCCTCTAAAAGCGCTTTAACCGTATTTAAGGAGCACCCAGCAGTTCGACGGGACAGTCCCGAACTGACCACTTCACCTACCACTTGTGGTGGCCCCTAGCCACCTGACTACCTAGGTGACCAACCATTTTAACACGGACTTGTCCTACGAGAAAGTCAATCGTCACTCTACATCCTACAAAGAGACAGTAAAGAGACGATTGCCTCCGCTCTCGCTTACAAAGGGGACACTAAAGTGACGACTGTCTTCATTCTCGTTTACAAAGAGTTTACTTTTGACGAAAGACCAAAAACATACGAATTGGAGTCAGCCAAGTGGATAGATAGTAATGGAACTAAAATTTAAAAATTTTAAGTGTCCACTCTCTAAAATACTATTTGACAATAATGTGACGATTGACCCGAAAGCTATAAATTTGAGTCATCCAGATGGTGGCATATTAGTAGAAAGTAATAATCATTTCTCCAAAAGATGAGTAAAATAACTACTTTCGGAAGTACAACAAAAAACTACTTTTAAGAGTATAATCTCTAGGTTATTTGAGGACAGTAAAGAGACGACTGTCTCCGCTTCCGCTTACAAAGAGAACACTAAAGTGACGACTGTCTTCATTCTCGATTACAAAGGGTACATTCGTGACGAATGATCCAAAGCATTCGAATTACGATCATCCAGGTGGGTGGAAATTACTGTCATTTTCGTATGCATTGACTCTTTGTCGAACTGCTGGGAAATCTTTCTCTCACATGCATACATGCAAATTACTAAATATCGCTAGGTGCTATAAAAATATAAAGAAAATGACCTTTATAATGTTCGATAAATCTTGGAATTGCAATACATTTAACTATTTGCATTTTTTCTATTCAAGACGTGAGAAAACTTATTTCTACAAATATTTAATCTGTTAGAAAAGTAATAACATAAAAGTAGTCATTTATGATTCGGCACAGCCCACAGTGGAGCAGAATGAAAATTTTTTGGAAATAAATCTGGCATTTCTAAACGGCTGATCCGATCGGGATAAAATTTGGCGTGAGCGTAGCCATGGAGTATTCGAGTTTAAGTTTTGAAGATGAACCCGCAGATGCCCCAGGGACGGAGCTGTGGCGGCTCAAAGTAGGGTACCTACGACATGTAAAATTTTTAAACTAGTGCCATTTTTTGTTTTTCACCCAAATACAAAGATTTTTATATTTTCTGAAAGCGCTGAAAGCGACGAGATCTTGAAAAAACATGCTTGGACATACTACTTATCTCTTTAATATCCGAGTTATAGGCATTTAAAAATTTAGTGATACAAAATTTACCATACCTTGGTCCGCCTTTTATTGAATACCGGACGTAATTTTGGACCAAATGGACAATGTTAGTTAAACAACAAAATTTCCAATAATATACAATAAAAATTTTAGATCAATATCATTTACAGATCCAAAAATATACGTTTTTTAATTTAAAAATTCAAAAAATTTTAGATTTTTGCCGTTTTTTTGCCCAAAATGTGTCTTAACTCTTTTATTAATAAATTAAATTTTTCTTTAAGAACATATAACAATTTTATAATTTTCTAAAAGGTATCTTTACGCAGAACGCTTTGGCGTAAAAAACTTGTCCTATTTTTTGAAAATGTTTGCACTGCGTCCTTCCGAATATGACCTATTTTTTATCAAAACTTCAACTTTGGGCGACATGTTCTAAAATCCCAAAGCTGGGATCAGGAAACTGAAAGCAGTTTTGAAAACCTCAATATGTTTTCTATTTACTCCAAAAGTACTTTCCCAGCCCTGGCAGAAATGTGGACCCTATGGGCAAAAATGTAAAAAATCCCATTTTTGGGATTTTCATTCCTATTTTTGGGAATTGCGGGATGCCCTTTGACCTTTTCAATTTTTTGCATTTTCTTATTTGAAATAACAAATTTAACAAGCGTTGAAGATTTCATTGAGTTTTGTTCATAAATAAAGATTTTGTCATATATTACATATTTGTTAAATTTCTAAAACTATGATTTATATCAAAATTTTAATAGGATCCCAGATAGCTACAACAATTTAGTCCATATTTATCCCTTAATATCATTTTTTAGTTAGATATGGAAATTCTCGACCCTTTACAAAAAATTTAAACCCAATATCTCAATTACATTCAAAAATATGTTCATTTAAACCTGTATCCTTTAATTTCATATTTTTCATATTTTGGTATTAAATATGACAGAACATATTTAAATCTTATATTTAGTTATTTGCTATTTGTTTGCTTATCCTTATAATTGAAAGGTCCTATTATGCTTAAATTTTCAGAAATTTATAACTATTTTTTACCTAAATTTTTTCGACAGATCATTTCGTTCTGTTTCGTTTTTGATCATGTAGGTAAAAATATACAGGTAATGATAATTTCGATTCATTCACTAATAAGATATATCAATGACTGAATTACAGGTTATAGTAATATGTTAATAGGTAGACAGTTCGTAATTTTTTACTTTGGAATACCTGTATCGGAAATGACAAGAATTGGTATATAAGTAAACTTCTCAGATTTTAAATACCATATTTAATAAATCTACAATGAAGATTACATTAAAGTACGAAGAGTTGTGTTCCGTTTTATGGAGTGTATCTTCAAAAGGGCCAGAAAGAATTGAAAACATCTCAAATTATATAAAAACTACATATAGTAGAAAAGTAGACAAAACAGGCATATCAAAAATTGAAAACTTTTTGATGTAAAAAGTAAGTCTGTGGATGGAAATCAAAAGATTCTGTTAACTCTCCAAGTGGAAGAATATTCGATTCAATTATTATTTGACCATGACACAATACTTTGTGTACTGTTGGTGTTAGTTCCCTCCATGGATACAGAGATACAAGTAATTTAGAAATTTCAGATGTATATTCCCCAAATCGATTTCCATTAATTTTATGTTTACTATTCAGTGCCATTAAAATAGTGTTAACTCTTCGAAGCAACTCCTTGTCGATTCCAGTTATTTTTGAAGTAATTTCAAAATCACGAAAAACCTTCTCGCCGTATTACCGTCATTTGTACTACCGCAACTTGGAAGTGGTTTGTCGATGTTTAATCCCATCTGAACTTTAAATTCTTCTTGGATTCTGCTTTTTTCCGCAGCTCTCAGTTCTTTCAATTCTTCATTATTTTTTGTTGATTTAGTAAGATTCTCTGGCACACTTCTATATTTGAGGTCGTATGCTATGTGTAAAAAGTAATCCAAAAATCGTATTCTGGCATGAAGTGGTGAAATTCCGAAAGACAGGACTTCTTCATTAATACTTCTGCTTTTGTTTATATTTGAGAATTGCGACTTTTTCTCATTACATATTGAGCATCTCCAGAAGGAAGAAGTTTCTGTTATGGCATTGCTGACCTTTCCATCAATCATTGTTAAGCTGATGATACGTTAATAGAGAATTCCTTTATTTTTATGCAAATGGGCTCCAGTGCATTTATTTCATCTTTTAAATATTCCACTAAATCTTTTGTTGTTTTCTATGACTCCTTTATATATTCAAATCCAATGGGTCTACAAAAATTTTTTGAACCCGGAGTTGTATTGATCCATATATCTTCAAATCAATTTCAGATGCTTGATGATGATGGATTAAGAGAATATGAACGAATTCGTAATGGCACTAATGATGACATAAATACACTTTTGTAGTCTGCTAATGTCCGACTTTCACAAGCTTGTTTGTATTCTGGAAGTGCTGATAAACCGTCACATCCCCACTTACACATTAAGAAAACATCACAGTTACGAATTTTCCTTAGTTGGTCTTCTGAAAAGTCTGATACAATTCTTGATGCTGTGTTTTCGAGCAAAGATGATATATCAATACAAGCTTCCACATCATTAACAGCAATAGGTGATGGTAGGATAGTTTGTTTTTTCCTGGATCGCCTTGTATGATGGTAATATATTGTGTCCTTTTTCATGCAGAGCTTTCCTTAATATTTGGTACTTATTTTGACTGAGACCCAGTTCCAACATAAGCGCTATTGCTTCCTCTTCAGTAAAATTTGATTGTGATGTTGAAGTTGATATACTTTCCACAATTCGCTTAAGTCGTTTTGGTGATGCATTAGGAAGAATAGTTGCAATATGTACGGCATCCATAGGTTGGTTTTCCTTTTTCAGCATTTCGTTTTTATTTGAGATTGAAAAAAGTTTTTGTGTGACCCCCTTTTTTTTGACCTTGAACATAAGTCTTCGTATGACTTGCAAGGCGCTCCTCCTGATGTGTTGTAAGTTGAGATTTCCGTAGTAGTTTCCATCCAACTACAAAATTTTAATCGAAATTTCTTTTGATTTCCATCCACAGACTTACTTTTTACATCAAAAAGTTAAAAAAGTTTTCAATTTTTGATATGCCTGTTTTGTCTACTTTTCTACTATATGTAGTTTTTATAAAATTTGAAATGTTTTCAATTCTTTCTGGCCCTTTTAAAGATACACTCCATAAAACGGAACACAACTCTTCGTACTTTAATGTAATCTTCATTGTAGATTTATTAAATATGGAACTTAAAATCTGAGAAGTTTACTTATATACCAAAATTTCTTGTATTGATTTTAGATCTATTAGATTGAAACACAGATAATTGATTTTTAGACTAAGTACAATTAACAATTTATTATGCACTAATGATGCGTAGACTAACTGACTGAGACGACTGCAATAAACTGACTGACTGATTATACAAAAAGAGGATATACAAAATACATAATTAACAAGCGAAGAATAATATGATATTTAGAGATTTAATTTAACACTGGACTACAAAAATTATTTTGAACATTCCGCCCGCCTCGTTACCATGGGGAACGAAATAAAATATTTAAAATTTAAGGTTTTAAATATTAAATCAAAATTAATATTAAATAAAACTATAAATTTATTAGAACATTTTTTAAATGTTGGAGTCTTTTTTAGATCCCTTTCTTCATCGACTGGAAGTGGACAGATTTTAACCAAAGGACGCTTTAGAGTTGACGATGCAGTCTTCACAGTTACTACTCTGATAAGTCCATCAGGGCCTGGGTGAACTTCTAAGATGCGACCTAAAGGCCATTTCATAGGAGGGATATCTTTCGTCGGCAATAAGAACCAATGACCCCTTTTTGATCGAATTTTCTTGCTGTTTCCATTTGGACATTGATCTAAATCGCTGTAAATACTCATTGGACCAACGCTTCCAAAAGCTTTCAATCATTTGTTGAATGAGTTGTAAACGAGATAATCTTGAAACAGAAAAATCAAGAACAGATGGCTCTGGTACTGCATTCAGCGCTGATCCAATTAAGAAGTGGGCAGGAGTAATTGCGTTTACATCTGAGGGGTCATCTGAAAGTGCGCACAGAGGTCTTGAATTGAGGACCGCCTCGATCTGCGCTAAAAGGGTAGTTAGCTCTTCATAGGTTAACGCAGTGTCACCAATAATTCTTCGAAGATGAAATTTAACAGACTTGACACTGGCCTCCCATTTTCCACCAAAATGTGGCGCGGATGGGGGATTGAACTTCCACTGAGTGCCGTCATTAGCCAAAATTGTTGACAATTTTGAGTACTCCTTTGAACACTGAGTGAAGAGACGCTTAAGTTCTGCATCGGCGCCTATGAAGTTGGTACCACAATCACTAGTTAGCGTGGAGCAAACTCCCCTTCGAGAGACGAATCTTTTAAAAGCCGCAAGAAAGCCATCAACTGAATAGTCCGAAGCGACTTCAAGGTGTACGGCAGATGTTGATAGACACACAAAAAGAGCGATATAGCCTTTGTATTGCTTTGCTCCGCGACCACGCCATGTCTTAATAGACAATGGACCGGCATAATCCACACCCGAGTGAAGAAACGGCCTAGCAGGAATTGTTCGAATTGATGGAAGTTGGCCCATGAGCTGTCGAGCTGTTACTCCTCTAATTTTTGCACAACGTACACATCGATGATTAAATGCTTTAATAGCTGAACGACCACCAAGTATCCAATATGATTGCCACAGATAAACACTCATGACCTGGACACCACCATGCAAAGTCTTTTCGTGCGCCTCTGCTATCAAAAGATTGGTGAACGTTGATTTGGATGGCAAAAGAATGGGGTGTTTAGCATTTGGATCAATAAGAGCATTGCGTAACCGCCCGCCAACACGGAGTAGACCATATGCGTCAATAAATGGCGTAAACTTGCTTAGAGGATGAGAATTTTGCAACTGCTGACCTGCATGAAGAGCCTTGATTTCTGATGAGAAATAAGAATTTTGTGTTAATTTTATCCAAAACCTACGCTCATGCTCTAGCTCTTTTGGACTCAATGGTTGTTTGATAATAGATTTATTGTAATTTTTTGAGAAAACTCGACGGCAAATAGCAGTTATCCTTATCAAACGAGTTAATTTTGAAAATTTGTTGATTAGGTCCCAGATTGGCTCTTCTTGATGACGACGCACTATGTTTACAGTTCGATGAGATAATCTTTCCTCTAAATTGATATTGCCCAAATTTATGTCTGCAGATGGCCACGATGATGAATGATTTAAAAGCCATAACGGCCCATGCCACCATAAGGGATGTTCGATAAGCTGCTGAACTGCAATCCCTCGAGATGCACAATCGGCAGGGTTACACTTTCCTGGAATGTGATGCCATTTAGCATGGGGTAAAACATCTTGAATCTTTAAAACACGGTTTGCAACGTAATCTTTCCAACGGGAGGGATGACCTTTAATCCAAGTTAAAGCAACAGAAGAATCTGTCCACAAATGAGTGGAAACATGATTAAGATTTAAAATGGACTTAAAATGAGCTACTCTTTTTGTGAGAATAAGTGCAGCATTGAGCTCTAAACGTGGGATCGTTTGCCTCTTTGTTGGAGCAACTTTTGTTTTCGCTTCAATGAGATGAACAGAAACTGAGTCGAATTCGGTAATAATACGCAAATATATGACAGCTGCCATTGCATGTTCGGAGGCATCCGAGAAACCATGTATTTCAATTCCAAGATTTGTTGGGGAAATTCCAACCCATCGAGGGATTGAAATATTATTGACGTTATTTAAATCGTTGATGAATTTTGACCATCTAGCCGCCAAATCTTCATTAACCACTTCATCCCAGTCTGATTTCGATAGCCAAATATCTTGCATTAATATTTTTGCTTGTATTGTTACTGGAGAAATCCAACCAAGGGGGTCAAAGAAGCGTGATATATTTGACAGTATTGAACGTTTCGTAGGTGTGCTGGAAGATGTGGATGAAAATGGCGATGAAAAAACAAAACAATCTTCTTCTGGTTGCCAGCAGATACCCAGTGTAGAAATATATTGGGTTTCTTGAAGTTGATCACTTGTTTGATTGCACATCGTTCTGGTGAAATGGTAGAAAGAACGTTAGAATTATTAGCTGTCCATTTTTGCAAATGAAAACCGCCCGCCATGCAGAGTTTATCCAGTTGAATTACTGCACTTTGAGCTTCTTCTATAGAATCTGCTCCACCAAATGTATCATCTACATAAGTGATATTATTCAAAATATCGACAGCTAAAGGATAGATAGAACCTTCATCTGTTGCAAGTTGTTTTAATACTCGATTTGAAAGATAAGGCGCGGGTCCAAGACCATATGTAACTGTAGTGAGATGATAGGGTACCACGCTTGATGATTGAGATGATGTCCAAAGGATTTGTTGGTATGCCCAGTCACGTGAATCCACCATTACTTGTCTAAACATTTTCTCAATATCGGCTGAAAAAACATACCGATATTGACGCCATCTTGTGATCACATCAGAAATCTCTAACTGAAGCTTGGGCCCAGTGTGTAAAATATCGTTTAATGAGAGACCGCTGCTTGTCTTGCATGATCCATTAAATACAACTCTCAGTTTAGTTGTTGTACTAGACTCCCTAAGAACTCCATGATGTGGAAGAAAGTATTCTGTTGTAGGAATTGTAGCCTGAGATGATGGAACCATGTGACCCAAAGATTCATATTCCTTAAGAAAATCTGAGTAGAGTTTAAAAAACTGAGGATTAGATTCTGATTTCTGATACAACTTTGCAAGCATTCGTTCTGCTTCTTTACGAGAATCGCCAAGAGTATTAGGTGAACTTTTGAACGGCAATCTGACAATATATCTGCCTGATGAGTCTCTCCGGTAGGTGGCTTGAAAGTGGGCCTCACATTCTTTCTCTTCCGGAGACAAAATAGATGATTTGGTTTTTCCTTCTTCTTGCGTCCAAAAACGTTGTAACAACTCATCGAGGTTATGATCTACACGACATTGGAATACTTGAACTGAATGAGACGATTTTGCATTGGATTCCAGATTATGGACGCCGCCAGATAATATCCACCCGAGAGATGTGAGTTGAGCAACAGGAGTATTTATAGTTCCCTTGATAATTTCCCCTTCCAAAAGATAACCATATAAGTCAGCGCCAATTATAAGATCAATTTTACTAGTGACCATAAAATTTGGATCTGCAAGTTGGATATTCTTAAGATACGTGGTATTGTTAAGCTTAACTGTGCACGATGGTAATTGAGTAGTTAGTTTTGTCAAAACGTATGCAGATACGGTACATTGAAAGCTCGATTCAAAATGTGGATACAGCGTGAAATGTACCAAACCTTTGGTCGCACCAGATTGAAGAGCACCGACGCCAATTAAGTTTAAGTTTCCCTTATGTCTTTTTAGATGAAGTTTCTTAACTAATTCTTCACTGATAAGTGTTACCTCAGAACCTTGATCGAGCAGAGCTCGAGCGTTAGAAAAAAACTCCATGAGACGATTTTATGCGTACTAAAGCTGTGGCAAGCAAAATATTGGACGTACAGTTCAATGCTGCGGAAGTGGTATGATTACTGACAGCAGTTGGTAGTGGATTGTTTGTGCTCGTTGTGGGATTTTCAGAACTAGATGATTCAGATTGAAACCGATAACCATGTATTGAGGAATGATGACGACCATTGCAGTATCTGCAGCTTTTTGAACTTTTACACTGAGCAACCCGATGAGGACCAAGACAATTGTAAAAAGATTTTTTGAGGAGAGGACACATCATGTTTTGCTGAAGAGTCTTACCATTATAGATATCACAGCTCGAAATATAATGATTTGAGCTGCAAAGAGAACAAGAATAATTATTTGTTTGTAAAGGTAATTTATTTGGAACCTCAACAGGACGTTTTTGATATGCAGATGTAGATACATGTGTGTGAGCTGCTGATTTTTTGGGAACTTTTGTTAAACCACCCTAGACTCTACACTTTCTAGGGCTTGAATGCGGCCACTGAGAAAAATTTCCAGTTCAGAAAATGTTGCTGGCTTTTTGGATGAACTACGACATAATTCCCATGCTTCATGTGATGATGCGTCCAAACGTCGCACGACCATGTAGACGATGATGTGATCCCACTGTGCTATTGGTGAACCTAAGGCTTCTAGAGCACCAAGTGATTCTTTGACAGTTGCCAAAAGGTTCTTCAATTCTGAAGAAGACTTTCTTTGAAGACGTGGCAACTCAAAAATGCAATCCAAATGAGAATTAATTAACATCCCGCGTATTTTCATATTGCGTGCACAGGATTTTCCAAGCTGGTGCAAAATTCTCCGATGAGACTGGTAGATTTGAAATACATTGTAGTGCTTCACCACTGAGGCTGCTTTTTAGATAATAAAACTTTTCAACGGCTGTTAAGTCACTATTTGAATGAATCATAGATGTAAACAAATCATGAAATGGCCTCCAATCATGATAACTGCCAGAAAACTTGGGTAGTGTAATTTTCGGTAAGGAGCGTAAATGAGAGGAATTATTTATGGACTGATTCATGATGCTATTATCAGTAGACGTGATACTACGAAACTCTTCTAGAGATGTAAGCATTAGTGACTTGGCATTTACATACGTTTCCTCGCAGGCTGCATAAATATCCTCAGTAAAATATTTGTTTTTCCGTATCTCCTCAGTCAATCTGGTGCGTGTAATTTTATCATGGCAACTTTTGAACTTACTCCAATTAGCATCTAACATAGACAATCTGGTTTGCACCTGAGCTTGATTACATTCCTCCGTGGAAAGTGCATTAAATTTCATTAAAGCTGATTTTATATGTGAAAATGTCATTTCCTGACTAAGCAAAAGTGATTCTTGACTTTCAGTCATTTTGGCTTTATTAAGATTATTTTAAATAATATTAAAGCGAATACAATTGTTTTATATGTGTTCACTGTAAAATATTTGCTTCAGAATGATATGATATTAATAGTCCAAAATAAGAAATATCAACAGCGAAGAGATGTGAGCAGAGACACAGCGTATGAAGTAAGAGATACAGCGTATGATGTAGTAGAAAAGCAGCAATGAAATTACCCTTTTTGATGATTAGTGCAGCCAAAAAATGTGAGCAGAGAATAATTTAGCAGCAGAAAAATGCAGCAGCAGCCAATTCAGCGATTTTGATGATGAGATTTCATGAGAGAACAACAGCAGCAGCAACAAATTGAAACGTACTCCCAAAAATATTACATATGCAATTTTAAACCGTTCTTTTTTATTTTTCTTATTTCTGCATCAAAAATGCATTTTTAAGATACCCTGCAGTTCTTTTAAATTAATAAGCCAGAGAAGACAAATTATAGATTTTTAAAATTAATGATAATAACTTGGGACCGATCCGATTAAGGACT
>NC_060949.1:4971117-4983617 GCF_022045245.1 Lucilia cuprina
GGTGTAGTAGATTCGACTCGATTGAAAAAATGGTTGGAAGTAAAGGACTCGGTAAAAAACAAATTATCTGAAAATGAAGGCAACACGAGCGAATACGAAGACTATGAGTTTCTAGAGGAAGAATTTTTACAAGACTTAACGCAATCGAGGTCGATTGCCTAGTCAGGTTGGCCGAGATTGTAATGATCTGTAATATGGCAACTCTACAAACTCATTAAGACTTTGTCAAATGGAATGCAACCTTGCCTTTTTGCATTTCCGTTTTAAGAATGATTATTGTAAGACATTCTAATCAGAAAGTAACATAAATAAATAAAAAAAACAAATAAGCATCCTTTACAATAGTATTATTTCTTTGTATGAGAGCAATACTTGTACCAAATTTTATGTGGATATGGAAGTTATTAACAAAAAACCTATTTTCCGAGAATTTGTACTTTTGTATGGGAGGTATATTAAATTGTGACCGATTCTAGCAGTTTTTAGCTTTGATCGGGTTCTTATGTGGAAACGAATGTGTGTTGATTTTCATGGAATTCTCTTGCATAGTTTCCGAAAAAATTACATCAAAATGTGTAAAAAATTATTTTTTTATAGGTGGTTTTAAATGTTGATTCATAACTTTTTCCGATGTGAACCGAGTTTGCTCATTTTTCAATACCAAACAACTTAGAAGGAACATTTTGGGTAAATTTGGTTAAATTCTATTGCTTCGTTTTTTCGTGAGCGTGTTTCACACAGACAGACGGACATAGCTAAATTGACTCAGAATTTGATAAGGACCCAGAATATATATAATTTGTTGGGTCTTAAATGAATATTTCTTGGCGTTACACACGAAAGTGTTTATATGTGAGAATAACACAATGCCAGCACCCAGCCAACAATTAATATCCAAATTGCAACCAAAACGTTACAACTTAATGCATAAAACAATCTAATTTGATATAATCTGAGTGAATGAAAAGTGACCCCGTTCAGAATAACCTGTTCCGCCTGTTTAATACTTACTTGATGAGTCTATTTCGTTTCAGTAGTAGTTAATTTCCAGTTTTGCCATAACAATACAGAAACTGGAAATTATAATAATTTTACACTCTTTTATGTTATAAAAGCGACTTTATAATAATTTTTTTTATTTCTCCTTTTTATATTGGGTTTGTGCTGATGTTTGTAACGCACAATAATATACCCACCTTAAAGTATACCAATCGGCTCAGAAGTATTTTCTGAGTCTATTTACATTGGTACATTATCTTCTATTGTCCCAGGGATGAAGCCTATTGAAAATGGTTAAGATCGGTCCATTATTTCACCTAGCGCCCATACATCTGAACCCCTAATCGGGCTTGTAAACCTTATAATCAAACTACAGGTCGCAATTTTAGAGATAATTCAATGAAAGTTGGCACATGATCTTTTATGACACCGTAGACTAAGCCTATTGAAAATGGTTAATATCGGTCCATTATTTTACCCAGCCACCATACAACTTAACCCCCGAATAGAGCTTTTAAACATTTTAATCAAACTGCAGGTCCCAACTTTGGAGATAATTGAATGAAATTTGGCTATTGAAAATCGTTATTATCGGCCCATTATTTCACCTAGGCCCCATCATTATTATGAAAACTAAATCGTATACAGGTGTAGGGTATTATATGGTCGACCTCGCCCGACTATAACTTCTTACTTGTTTTCATTTAAAATGTGTTTATTTTTCTGAATTTTAAGTTCAAATAAAAATTTTCAGAACAATAGTGGTTCTAAAGACATAGGAAGAGGAAGGGTTTAGAGACCAAGCGCATCAGTTACACCGTGGCGAAGCTATTTTGAATGATACAGTCGATAAAATAGAATTCATAGTAAAGTTTGACCACAAAAGTACTTATGGTCATTCTGGCAAACAGACCGCAATATAATTTAAAAATTAAAATACGGAGTCTACAATGTACCAACTTTTTTATAGTGTTTGTTTAAATGAGGAATTAACCAACACATGCCCGACCGTTATTCGTTCATTAAAAAAAATTACTTCCATTGTAGTAATAATCTTGTAAGAGAAAAAAAATATTATTTCTCTTTCAATATTATTAAAAAAACCTTAAAATCTAAAAATTGCATTTCTACAATCTAAAGTTAAATTTTATGAATTTTTAAATGTTTCAGATATTTGTCTGAAGCACTACGAACACAATCGATTTCTTGGATAGTGAATGGTCAGTCTCAAAACATGTCTGAATAATACTTTAGACCTCTTAATGGTGTGACAAAAATTTTCAAATTGCTGTGGACATCATTTGATTTTTATCCAACATACGTATACTTCCCACATAAGTATATTTTCAATCGTTGGATGTTATATCATTAAAGTATTTAGTATTTTTTATATACAACTTCTACTTATTTCGTTACCTCCACGACTGTTATTAACGGTTTTACACGAACTCATGTAATATGATCATTTAACATTTTGTGTAGAAGAGTACGGATGGGATCGTCTAAATGCAATGAAACCATCACACATTGAAAGAGAATACGGATGGAAAATTTGACAGTCGTATGGCTCTTTTAATTTTTTGAAATGATTAAAAAACAATCAGTGATGTTAATGTTTTAAAAAATGTTTTTAAAAAACAGTGATGTTAATGTTTTAAAAATTATTACCTCGGAAATTATAGAGCCCTTCTACAGACATATAATGCCGTAATAACTTTTGAATATCTGGATAAAATATTTAAACCCCAAGACAACTTCCTGTCGAGAATAACACCTAGGAATTTTTCATTATCCGACAGCGTGAGAACCCCGCCATTTAGACGAGGAAGGGAGAATTGAGGAATTTTGTATATGCTAAATAATAATACAAGTTCCGTCTTTCCCGAATCAATGTTGAGGCAACAGTTTACGCTCCATGAGCTTATTAACTTCAACGCTTCTTCCACGCAACACTTTTTTGAATGTATGTAAGTAATATATACGCGTTTTCAATAATTCAATACATCTTTATTCAACGAATAACAATTGAAAAAGGAACGCAATAACTATTATTTGCATTCAGTGTTGCCATATTAATATAATGCCAACAACGGTGCATATCAATCTCCAACGCTTTTTATCTTGAAAGAAATAAAGTACATTAAAAATTAATTCAAAAAAATTCAATTAGAAAAATAAATGAATAAAATAGTACATAAGTTATGCTGACCCATAATCTAGAAGATATGTTGGCCTATTGCGTAGTCTTGCAGATCTTGAGGTGCAGCATGACTAGTAGTTTATTGAATTTCCTGGGATTCTAAATTTGACTGATTTTGAAGATTTGGAGATTCCAATATATACTTGTTATAATCATGAGCCTGTTGATTTTTTAGTAGATTAGTAAAATCAGTATTGCTTCCATCAATGCTTGGGACAAAGTGTACTTTACGTTTGTGGAACATTGTAATTTTTAGTTGTTCTCTGTGGCGTTTGAGCGTATAGCAATCATCCAGTTTCACTAAATAATGTAAGTATCCACACTTCCTGATTACGTTGCCCATTTTCCATTTCAAAATGTAGAACTTGCACTCTTTCTCCCACGCTTGTTTGACGAACGCATGGAATAGGCTTCAGAGAAAAAATTTTCTTTGTAGGTTTTAAAGCATCAAATTTAATTCGAATTCGTCTTTTAAAATAGAGTTCAACTGTACTCTTTCCACAGTTCAGAGGTGTAGCTCGATATCTTTAAAGAATTTCGTTAACCTTTTTCTGAATTGAAGCCGGATCGGATGACAATGCTTTAAATTTACGCTTCAGTGTTTGAACATTTAGCTCTGCTAATCCATTTGTACTTGGATGTCCTGGAGCAATTAGTTCTTGGAAAATACCATTCTGCTTACAATATGATTATTCGCTGGTGAAGATTGTCGGATACAATAATTGAAGGGTAATAAAAATTTCAGATAACAAACTTATAGTGTTTTGCGTTGTAGTTGCATCACGTATGACTCTAAATTCTCTCCATTTTGCGTCGACAACAATTAGAAAATTGTGATTATTAACAGGACCTGCGTCCTGTTAATTAAAGAACGATTTTTTGACTGACTTCTACGGCGACTTGAGATATCGGCTCGAATTTTGTTGATGTCACTACAGTTGGTCTGCCTTGTATTAATTTCACGGCTATCTATCTTTGATGCTTCGAGGAAAAGTGCTCTTTGTATAATCTTCTCGAATTCTTCTTCCTCGGTTTGAAGTAATTGCTCTTGAATTGCATTATCCTTAAGGCCACGTATAAATTGTGCTCGTAGAAAAATATTTCAAATATCTGCATAACAATTACATATTGAACTCACATTCAATAATGTCTAGACGTAATAGTGCGACATAATCAGCAATTGTTTAATCTTCACTTGGATATGTTGATAAAAATCTGTGTTGACTCCAAGATTGTATTATGTCGTCATATTCAACATCATTAATTGTCTTGGGAACAATAAGCGAAACTAACAACTTGAAGAGTGTAGAACCAATTAAGTTTACCAACATTTGATGACAAAGAGTTTTATTTGCAAAAACACCTTTCATAGTTAAATAATTTTCGAATCACTGACGGTATAATTTGAAAGTTTCATTTTTCTCGTCAAAGTTCTCAAATGGCGGCAACAGCACTTGTAATGACTGCGTACTCTGATTTTGTTTTCGTAGTTGTGGTTGCAGGTTAGAACTTTGCATTTAATTGTTGTAGCAGGTCGCGTTGAGTCCTTTTGAAGGCTTCTTATAATTGGGCAAATTGAGCAGCTTCCATCTTGAAATTTTCCCATTTAATTCTGGGGAATACCTTCTTCCGTCTTTTATTATTGATGCATTAATATTTATTTTACTCTTTTTTACTCGTCGCCACTTTTCTATTCCTTATTTAAAAGTATGTAAGTAACATAGACGCGGTTTTCAATAATTCAATACATCTTTATTTAACGAACTTAAAGTTAGGAATAAAAATAGAAAAAGGAATGCAATAACTATTATTTGCATTCAGTTTTGCCATATTAATATAAAACCAACAATTTGTCATAACAAACATAGTTTCAAAGTTCGGAAGGGGATAGTACCCCTTCCTGAGGAGTGCCCCGTATGGCTGTTTTGTAGATTGTTGTATCATCCAGTTTGGATACAATTATCCTATGTAATATCAAGTTCCTCACAAAACTCACAGTGAGTTGCTCCACACCCCTTTAGAGAGGCACTGAAAGATGGGTGAGGATTTGACATTATTAAAGGCGCCTTCGATGACAAGAAAGGTGACCAGAGTAAAATTTCCATAACATATGTATTTTTCAATAAACCCAAAGGTGTCTCAACAGACTTACCCTTCATAAGGAGAGTTTGAGAGTAGTACACTTATGGGTCTGAAGTCTTCTGCATTTGTATGTGATGTCTTACCCCCTTTTGGGATAAAAATCACGTTAAACTTGGTCCACTGTGAAGGTATATAAGAATACCTTGCTATAGAACTACAGAATTTTCTTCAGGATCTGCGTTTCGCACTACTTACCTGATTCTTAAATTCATTAATTTTTGACTTATAAAGAGACCATATACCAGTTCTCTTTGTCTCGACATAACTCGCGGGTTTTCGCAATTTCAGGGTGCCACCTAGGGGGCTTACCTTAGCTGCTTAGGGGTCAGAATTTGAAGTTGCCCGACAACTGTATCCTCATCGCTGTAATCAAGCAGGATAATGCAGGCTCTTATATTTCCTGTGCAGTTTGCATATAGAAGTTTATAGCCTCTAACAGATTTGTGATCGTCCATATCAATTTGGACACCTTCACGACCTTTGAAACATGGGTATGTAATTGAGGATTTCCGCTCAAAAGGAGTGCCAGAATCTCCGCCGGGTTGTGTAGCTCAGTTGGGAAGGAGGCAATAGATCTCGGTCTGCGAGGGATTTCACGTACCAGGACCATGTCCAACAAAGCACCTGGCCACACTTCCCCAAGGGATTCAATCGCAACTACGACAGACGCTTGATGGGTTTCGGATAGGAGTGGTCAGATGGGAGTGGTAGTTCTTAGTATCGTGCTCCTCCTATGACCCGTCTGACAAGGGTGACCCCTAAGCCAGCCAGCTTAGGCAGAGCTGACACCGTCAGGTTGGCCCATGGGATTCATTGCACTTAAGCCTACACATCGCGACAAGATGACTACCCTTCGTGAAATGTTATAAAGTTTTAAATTAAAACAACAACACAAAAAAAGAAAGAAAGAACGAACGAGCTCCGAAATATGTTAAGAAAATGTAATAGTTAACCCTCCGTCATGCGCATGTATCTGGCCAGATATTTAACTGCGATTTTAATATATTTCTAATTTGGTTAGGGGTTTGAGTCTCCAGGTACCCTCTACAAATATTGTTAGATATCCTAATATTGTTACTAAAATGGCATATTTTACATATAAATGTACAGAAATACATAGTGTATCTCGCCAGATACATGCGCTACGTACGTGACTATCGGAACATGTACATGACGGAGGGTTAATATTGTTTTCGACATAACCGTTATAAGAAAAACAAGTAAGAATGCTATATTCGGCTGTGCCGAATCTTATATACCCTTCACCATAGTGTATTTTTAAACATATAGTTTTATAAATTTTTAATTTTTTCCCGACTACATTATAATCACACCACAAGCAAAACAAAATGAACAACAACAACGCTAAACGAAATAAAAAACAAAATACACAAGGCAATTAAACTAACAGACATCTCAACATAAATACGGAAAAACAAAAAAAAAACATCGCAATAAAACCAACCTACATCCAAATATACGAACAGAATTCACAAAAAAAAAAACAAAATACACAACTCAATGAAGCCAACGGTATCCAAACATACAAAACAAAATACACAGCTGAATAAAACCAAATACAGCTACACACGCACATGTACATATTTATCTAATTCACAGTATTGTTGTTGCATTTTTAACAAAGCGTGGGAAAAATATGTCTTTTTTTGATGAAATTTTCAGAGGTTGTCTCGGATTTTTGCTCATATCTTCGTTATTTATAGACCGATTTTGCTTATTTTAATAGCGATTTTCTCGAAAGCATATCTAACAGAATTATTGAATTTTCGGATCTCGCCGATATCTGGGGTCCTCTAAAAACTGATTTCAACAGACAGACAAGCTTAATCGACTCCGATATCTATAAGGATCCATAATATATATACTTTATAGGATTGGAAAATTATATTAAAGAAATTACAAACGGAATGACAAACTTACTGTTCGTAAAATTTCTTGTATTGATTTTAGATCTATTAGATTGAAACACAGATAATTGATTTTTAGACTAAGTACAATTAACAATTTATTATGCACTAATGATGCGTAGACTAACTGACTGAGACGACTGCAATAAACTGACTGACTGATTATACAAAAAGAGGATATACAAAATACATAATTAACAAGCGAAGAATAATATGATATTTAGAGATTTAATTTAACACTGGACTACAAAAATTATTTTGAACACTTACATATATACCGTTCTCACGAAGGTGAAGGGTATATATAACACTAAAATGAATTAAAAATTCGTGTTTCGTGTTTTTACTTTTTATAATAATATTATTTTAATTATTAAAAATCGACAAAATAAAAGAAAATCAATTCTGGTTTTTGACACAACACAACAGAGTTGCTTTTTAGCTCTGTTCGACTTAAAGTAACAAGAATTATGTATATAATTTAAATATTTAAGTACAAAATATTTAAAAGTACTAAGCTTGTTTCTATTATTTACAGTTCTGGAGTTATAGCTTCATATGCTTGGCCAAAAATTTGGAATCATTTAATGAAGTTAAGATGAACAAGAGACCTATAAAACCGGAGCGGAGAATTTGTTTACATCTCTGTAGCCAGATGAAAACGGCTAGTAAAAAAACTCTTAAAATCTGTTCAATTAGAGCACACTATGTCCCAAACACAGTGGGCCCGACAAAATTTTAACTGTTATATTTTTAAAGATAAACGAATTTTTGTATTTAATTTATATGTAGGTACCACGCCCCCTAATGCTAGTCCGCCCATTTTTTATCCTCAATTGACACTAAAGTGGGTCCGACAAAATTTGAGTACTCTAACTATTATATTATCTCAAATATACGGATCTCATATTTTCTTAGTATGGGCGTGGCTCCTCGCCCAATTGAAATTTCAAAATAAAAAGTACCCTATTTCCTATTCCAGACATACAGGAATACGCTGTATAAGAAAAACGGTTCAGCTGTTTAGTAGTCTATAACGTTCAATCTTTCGGTTTAGAACAGAAAAAATCAGTTTTAAGCAGAAAAGTACAGTTTTGACCGTTTTCGCACTTTCTCCCAATTTTTACCTGTTTTTGTCCAACTTTCGCAGCGCAATTTTGCTATTACATATATCTGACATTTTAAAAAGCTTAATCAAAAATATTTATCAGTTAAAAAAAACTGTTTTCAAGTACAAATTACTGATTTTTTTACCGGCCTTTCTCCATTTTTTACATGATTTGATCCAATTGTCGCACGGCAACTTTCCTTATACTCATTTCAGATACTTTAAAATGCTGAATTGAAAATATATTCGCCATATTTACCCCTTCTAGTTCAATATGTTCCAAATTTGAAGAAAAGCCTTCCGAGAAGGATCCAAGTTAATCCAACGACACTCCAAAGGAAAAATCGGACTATATCATAGGATCTGAGACAAAGAGGATCAGGTCTCCCGAAAACTGAAAATAACTGAAAATAAACCTAAGACAAAGGGCTCCCCATTTGGATGGCAAAAAGAATGGGGTGTTTAGCATTTGGATCAATAAGAGCATTGCGTAACCGCCCGCCAACACGGAGTAGACCATATGCGTCAATAAATGGCGTAAACTTGCTTAGAGGATGAGAATTTTGCAACTGCTGACCTGCATGAAGAGCCTTGATTTCTGATGAGAAATAAGAATTTTGTGTTAATTTTATCCAAAACCTACGCTCATGCTCTAGCTCTTTTGGACTCAATGGTTGTTTGATAATAGATTTATTGTAATTTTTTGAGAAAACTCGACGGCAAATAGCAGTTATCCTTATCAAACGAGTTAATTTGAAAATTTGTTGATTAGGTCCCAGATTGGCTCTTCTTGATGACGACGCACTATGTTTACAGTTCGATGAGATAATCTTTCCTCTAAATTGATATTGCCCAAATTTATGTCTGCAGATGGCCACGATGATGAATGATTTAAAAGCCATAACGGCCCATGCCACCATAAGGGATGTTCGATAAGCTGCTGAACTGCAATCCCTCGAGATGCACAATCGGCAGGGTTACACTTTCCTGGAATGTGATGCCATTTAGCATGGGGTAAAACATCTTGAATCTTTAAAACACGGTTTGCAACGTAATCTTTCCAACGGGAGGGATGACCTTTAATCCAAGTTAAAGCAACAGAAGAATCTGTCCACAAATGAGTGGAAACATGATTAAGATTTAAAATGGACTTAAAATGAGCTACTCTTTTTGTGAGAATAAGTGCAGCATTGAGCTCTAAACGTGGGATCGTTTGCCTCTTTGTTGGAGCAACTTTTGTTTTCGCTTCAATGAGATGAACAGAAACTGAGTCGAATTCGGTAATAATACGCAAATATATGACAGCTGCCATTGCATGTTCGGAGGCATCCGAGAAACCATGTATTTCAATTCCAAGATTTGTTGGGGAAATTCCAACCCATCGAGGGATTGAAATATTATTGACGTTATTTAAATCGTTGATGAATTTTGACCATCTAGCCGCCAAATCTTCATTAACCATTCATCCCATTTCGATAGCCAAATATCTCTGCATGTATTGTTACTGGAGAAATCCAACCAAGGGGGTCAAAGAAGCGTGATATATTTGACAGTATTGAACGTTTCGTAGGTGTGCTGGAAGATGTGGATGAAAATGGCGATGAAAAAACAAAACAATCTTCTTCTGGTTGCCAGCAGATACCCAGTGTAGAAATATATTGGGTTTCTTGAAGTTGAATCACTTGTTTGATTGCACATCGTTCTGGTGAAATGGTAGAAAGAACGTTAGAATTATTAGCTGTCCATTTTTGCAAATGAAAACCGCCCGCCATGCAGAGTTTATCCAGTTGAATTACTGCACTTTGAGCTTCTTCTATAGAATCTGCTCCACCAAATGTATCATCTACATAAGTGATATTATTCAAAATATCGACAGCTAAAGGATAGATAGAACCTTCATCTGTTGCAAGTTGTTTTAATACTCGATTTGAAAGATAAGGCGCGGGTCCAAGACCATATGTAACTGTAGTGAGATGATAGGGTACCACGCTTGATGATTGAGATGATGTCCAAAGGATTTGTTGGTATGCCCAGTCACGTGAATCCACCATTACTTGTCTAAACATTTTCTCAATATCGGCTGAAAAAACATACCGATATTGACGCCATCTTGTGATCACATCAGAAATCTCTAACTGAAGCTTGGGCCCAGTGTGTAAAATATCGTTTAATGAGAGACCGCTGCTTGTCTTGCATGATCCATTAAATACAACTCTCAGTTTAGTTGTTGTACTAGACTCCCTAAGAACTCCATGATGTGGAAGAAAGTATTCTGTTGTAGAATTGTAGCCTGAGATGATGGAACCATGTGACCCAAAGATTCATATTCCTTAAGAAAATCTGAGTAGAGTTTAAAAAACTGAGGATTAGATTCTGATTTCTGATACAACTTTGCAAGCATTCGTTCTGCTTCTTTACGAGAATCGCCAAGAGTATTAGGTGAACTTTTGAACGGCAATCTGACAATATATCTGCCTGATGAGTCTCTCCGGTAGGTGGCTTGAAAGTGGGCCTCACATTCTTTCTCTTCCGGAGACAAAATAGATGATTTGGTTTTTCCTTCTTCTTGCGTCCAAAAACGTTGTAACAACTCATCGAGGTTATGATCTACACGACATTGGAATACTTGAACTGAATGAGACGATTTTGCATTGGATTCCAGATTATGGACGCCGCCAGATAATATCCACCCGAGAGATGTGAGTTGAGCAACAGGAGTATTTATAGTTCCCTTGATAATTTCCCCTTCCAAAAGATAACCATATAAGTCAGCGCCAATTATAAGATCAATTTTACTAGTGACCATAAAATTTGGATCTGCAAGTTGGATATTCTTAAGATACGTGGTATTGTTAAGCTTAACTGTGCACGATGGTAATTGAGTAGTTAGTTTTGTCAAAACGTATGCAGATACGGTACATTGAAAGCTCGATTCAAAATGTGGATACAGCGTGAAATGTACCAAACCTTTGGTCGCACCAGATTGAAGAGCACCGACGCCAATTAAGTTTAAGTTTCCCTTATGTCTTTTTAGATGAAGTTTCTTAACTAATTCTTCACTGATAAGTGTTACCTCAGAACCTTGATCGAGCAGAGCTCGAGCGTTAGAAAAAACTCCATGAGACGATTTTATGCGTACTAAAGCTGTGGCAAGCAAAATATTGGACGTACAGTTCAATGCTGCGGAAGTGGTATGATTACTGACAGCAGTTGGTAGTGGATTGTTTGTGCTCGTTGTGGGATTTTCAGAACTAGATGATTCAGATTGAAACCGATAACCATGTATTGAGGAATGATGACGACCATTGCAGTATCTGCAGCTTTTTGAACTTTTACACTGAGCAACCCGATGAGGACCAAGACAATTGTAACAAAGATTTTTTGAGGAGAGGACATCATGTTTTTGCTGAAGAGTCTTACCATTATAGATATCACAGCTCGAAATATAATGATTTGAGCTGCAAAGAGAACAAGAATAATTATTTGTTTGTAAAGGTAATTTATTTGGAACCTCAACAGGACGTTTTTGATATGCAGATGTAGATACATGTGTGTGAGCTGCTGATTTTTTGGGAACTTTTGTTAAACCACCCCTAGACTCTACACTTTCTAGGGCTTGAATGCGGCCACTGAGAAAAATTTCCAGTTCAGAAAATGTTGCTGGCTTTTTGGATGAACTACGACATAATTCCCATGCTTCATGTGATGATGCGTCCAAACGTCGCACGACCATGTAGACGATGATGTGATCCCACTGTGCTATTGGTGAACCTAAGGCTTCTAGAGCACCAAGTGATTCTTTGACAGTTGCCAAAAGGTTCTTCAATTCTGAAGAAGACTTTCTTTGAAGACGTGGCAACTCAAAAATGCAATCCAAATGAGAATTAATTAACATCCGCGTATTTTCATATTGCGTGCACAGGATTTTCCAAGCTGGTGCAAAATTCTCCGATGAGACTGGTAGATTTGAAATACATTGTAGTGCTTCACCACTGAGGCTGCTTTTTAGATAATAAAACTTTTCAACGGCTGTTAAGTCACTATTTGAATGAATCATAGATGTAAACAAATCATGAAATGGCCTCCAATCATGATAACTGCCAGAAAACTTGGGTAGTGTAAT
>NC_060949.1:4988617-5020534 GCF_022045245.1 Lucilia cuprina
GAACATTTGAAAAGCTAAAACTGCTAAATCTAGAAAAATGTACATTTTGCAAGCCAGAGATAAAATATTTAGGTCACATTTTGACTACCAAAGGATTAAAAGTCGACCCAGATAATACACTGGCTAATAGAATATGCCAGTTGACTGTTGTTGTTGACTGAAAGAAACTATTCTACCACAGATATAGGCTACATTAAAGGAGCTGAAATTATGGTATTAACTGACCACCAACCCACAGTGGGGCAGAATCGAAATTTTTTGGAAATAAATCTGGCATTTCTAAACGGCTGATCCCAGGGACGGCGCTGTGGCTCAAAGTAGGGTACCTACGACATGTAAAATTTTTAAACTAGTGCCTTTGTTTTGTTTTTCGCTCAAAGATTTTTATATTTTCTGAAAGCGCTCGACGAGATCTTGAAAAAACATGCTTGGACATACTACTTATCTCTTATAATATCCGAGTTATAGGTATTTAAAAATTTTGTGATACAAAATTTAACATACCTTGGTCCGCCTTTTTTTGAATACCGGGCGTAGTTTTGGACCAAAGGGACTAAACAAAAAATTTCAGATCAATATCATTTACAGATCCAAAAATATACGTTTTTTAACTTAAAAATTCAAAAAATTTTAGATTTTTGCCGTTTTTTGCCAAAAATGTGTCTTAACTCTTTTATTAATAAAATAAAATTTTCTTTAAGAACATATAACAATTTTATAGTTTTCTAAAAGGTATCTTTACGCAGAACGCTTGGCGTAAAAAACTTGTTCTATTTTTTGAAAATGTTGCCACTGCGTCATTCCGAATATGACCATTTTTTATCAAAACTTCAACTTTGGGCGACATGTTCTAAAATCCCAAAGCTAGGATCAGAAAACTAAAAGAAATGTTGACCCTATGCGCAAAAAAGTAAAAAATCCCATTTTTGGGATTTTCATTCCTATTTTTGGGAATTGCGGGATGCCCTTTGACCTTTTAAATTTTTTTTGCATTTTCTTATTTGAAATGACAAATTTAACAAGCGTTGAAAATTTTATTGAGTTTTGTTCATAAATAAAGATGTCATATATTACATATTTGTTAAATTTCTAAAACTATGATTTATATCAAAATTTTAATAGGGTCGCAGATAGCTACAACAATTTAGTTCATATTTATCCCTTAATATCATTTTTAGTTAGATATGGAAATTCTCGACCCTTTACAAAAAATTTCAAGCCAATATCTCAATTACATTCAAAAATATGTTCATTTAAACCTGTGTCCTTTTTCATATTTAGTACTAAGTATGACAGAACATACATTTGGTGTTGAATAAAATATTTGGACAATTTTTAAAAATTATTTAGTTAATTATTTTATTAAAGACTATAACATTGTATATACAATAAAAAAATTATAATTTTATTATGAGCCACGCACAACAACACCTAAATCACCCCACACAAACCACCTTTCCCGCCCACCGAAATATAAAACACAATTTAATACAATATCATCAGTTAGTATAATTGCTTTTTTATTTGAACTGTTTATCTTAAACATAATACAATTAATTCTTACAACCTAATTATATAGTTAATTCCTAACACTACTTATTTTCTATAAAATAATCTGCCATATACATATCCAGAAGCTAATATAAGTCCTTTAAATTTTCCTTGTTTTGAGATGATAGAGTTTCATAACAAATCCATCTTTTTCGCATAGTTGAAAGAACAGGATCAGAAGATAGAAGTAAACTATTAAAATATCTTCATTCTGTGATTGCCTGGAGCATTTTCTTGAACTGAATAGTTGAACATGCTTAAAATCTCGATTCCTCGCTTCCTGGGCTTCCTCTCTTAACTCTCCAAGTGGAAGAATATTCGATTCAAATATCAGTACTTTGTGTATTGTTATCCATGGATACCGAGATACAAGTAATTTAGAAATTTCTGTTGTATATTCCCCAAATCGATTTGCATTAATTTTATGTTTACTATTCAGTGCCATTAAAATAGTGTTACCTCTTCGAAGCAGCTCCTTGTCGATTCCAGTTATTTTTGAAGTAATTTCAAAATCACGAAAAAACCGTCTCGCCGTATTACCGTCATTTGTACTACCGCAACTTGGAAGTGGTTTGTCGATGTTTAATCCCATCTGAACTTTAAATTCTTCTTGGATTCTGTTTTTTTCCGCAGCTCTCAGTTCTTTCAATTCTTAATTATTTTTTGTTGATTTAGTAATATTCTCTGGCACACTTCTATAGTTGAGGTCGTATGCTATGTGTAAAAAGTAATCCAAAAATCGTATTCTGGCATGAAGTGGTGAAATTCCGAAAGACAGGACTTCTTCATTAATACTTCTGCTTTTGTTTATATTTGAGAATTGCGACTTTTTCTCATTACATATTGAGCATCTCCAGAAGGAAGAAGTTTCCGTTATGGCATTGCTGACCTTTCCATCAATCATTGTTAAGCTTAGCTGATATGATACGTTAATAGAGAATTCCTTTATTTTAATGCAAATGGGCTCCAGTGCATTTATTTCATCTTTTAAATATTCCACTAAATCTTTTGTTGTTTTCTTTGACTCCTTTATATATTCAAATCCAATGGGTCATTTGAAGATATATGGAGTTGTATTGATCCATATATCTTCAAATAAATTTCCGATGCTTGACGATGATGGATTAAGGGAATATGAACGAATTCGTAATGACACTAATGATGACATAAATACACTTTTGTAGTCTGCTAATGTCCGACTTCCACAAGCTTGTTTGTATTCTGGAAGTGCTGATAAACCGTCACATCCCCACTTACACATTAAGACAACATCACGGTTATGAATTTTCCTTAGTTGGTCTTCTGAAAAGTCTGACACAATTCTTGATGCTGTGTTTTCGAGCAAAGATAATATATCAATACAAGCTTCCACATCATTAACAGCAATAGGTGATGGTAGGATAGTTTGTTATACCCTACACCACTATAGTGGGGAGGGTATTATACGTTTGTGCTGATGTTTGTAACATACAAAAATATTGGTCCAATACCCACCTTAAAGTATACCGATCGATTCAGAATCATTTTTTGAGTCGATTAAGACATGTCCGTCCGTCCGTCCGTCTGTCCGGCTGGCTAGCTGTCCATGTAAACCTTGTGCGCAAGGTACAGGCCGCAATTTTCAAGATAATTTGATGAAATTTGGACCAAGCATGTTTTTTGGCACAAGGACGAAGCCTATTGAAAATGGTTGAAATCGGTCCATTATTTCACCTAGCCCCCATACAACCGTACCTCCCGATTTGAACTTTTTATGCTATAATTACGTCAAATATTCTGCTATCTCTCTAAAAATTGGCACAAATAAGTTTTATATAAGTATAAATGATACTGCAGATTTTCGTAAGGATCGGCCTATATTTGACCCTAGCCCCCATACAAACCCCCCTTCAAAAAATTACTTAAACGTTTAAAATTGACTTGTAACCATTTGTATCGCAATGAAACTCAACAAAACTAACTGTTATTTAGAAATATATCCTTTTCCCAAATTTACCGAGGATCGGCCCATATTTGACCTATATAATGCCTTATTTAGAAATTTTAGTTTTTTATCAATAAATGGCTTAAATATTTTGGAATTATGGTAATATTCAACATTAAAGTTTCTTTACAAAAATCAAAATTTTATAAAAAGTAAAAATTTTAAAAATATACTCATGGTGTAGGGTATTATATGGTCGGCCATGCCCGACTATACTTTCCTACTTGTTTTTTCCTGGATCGGCTTGTATGATGGTAATATATTGTGTCTTTTTGAAAAAAGTTTTTGTGTAACCCTCTTTTTTATGTGTTGTAAGTTGAGATTTCCGTAGTAGTTTCCATTCAACTACAAAATTTTAATCGAAATTTCTTTTGATTTCCATCCACAGACTTACTTTTTACATCAAAAAGTTTTAAAAAGTTTTCAATTTTTGATATGCCTGTTTTGTCTACTTTTCTACTATATGTAGTTTTTATATAATTTAAAATGACCATAAACGAAACAGAACGAAATGATCTGTCGAAAAAATTTAGGTAAAAAATAGTTATAAATTTCTGAAAATTTAGGCATAATAGGACCTTTCAATTATAAGGATAAGCAAACAAATAGCAAATAGGTAAATATAAGATTTAAATATGTTCTGTCATATTTAATACTAAAATATGAAAAATATGAAATTAAAGGATACAGGTTTAAATGAACATATTTTTGAATATAATTGAGATATTTTGCTGAAATTTTTTGTAAAGGGTCGAGAATTTCCATATCTAACTAAAAATGATATTAAGGGATAAATATGGACTAAATTGTTGTAGCTATCTGCAACCCTATTAAAATTTTGATATAAATCATAGTTTTAGAAATTTAACAAATATGTAATATATGACAAAATCTTTATTTATGAACAAAACTCAATATAATTTTCAACGCTTGTTAAATTTTTCATTTCAAATAAGAAATTGTAAAAAAAAATAGAAAAGATCAAAGGGCATCCTGCAGTTCCCAAAAATAGGAATGAAAATCCTAAAAATGGGATTTTTTACTTTTTTGCCCATAGGGTCCACATTTCTTTAAGAGCTGGGAAAATACTTTTGGAGTAAATAGAAAACATATTAAGGTTTCCAAAACTGCTTTCAGTTTTCTGATCCCAGCTTTGGGATTTTAGAACATGTCGCCCAAAGTTGAAGTTTTGATATTCGGAAGGACGCAGTGGCAACATTTTCAAAAAATACGACAAGTTTTTTACGCCAAAGCGTTCTGCGTAAAGATACCTTTTAGAAAACTATAAAATTGTTATATGTTCTTAAAGAAAATTTTATTTTATTAATAAAAGAGTTAAGACACATTTTTGGCAAAAAACAGCAAAAATCTAAAATTTTTTGAATTTTTATGTTAAAAACGTATATTTTTGGATCTATAAATGATATTGATCTGAAAATTTTTGTATATTATTTGAAATTTTGTTGTCTAACTAACGAAATTACGCCCGGTATTCAAAAAAAGGCGGCCTATAACTCGGATATTATAAGAGATAAGTAGTATATCCAAGCATGTTTTTTCAAGATCTCGTCGAGCGCTTTCAGAAAATATAAAAATCTTTGAAAGAAAATCTATTTGAGCGAAAAACAAAAAAATGGCACTAGTTTAAAAATTTTTTTGAGCCGCCTATCTCACATTTGGAAGAGAGTTAAGAACACCAACAAAAGTACAATATGATTTTAAAGCGATTGTGAAATCCGAAAACTTCATTCCCCAGAATATATTAAAGTTCTTCGTGAAAAATTTGAAGAATCTAGTTCTATTAGTTTCCCAGATAAACGAAATTTAAAATTTAATTCATATGGGAGGTGTTAAACCCCTGTCGAAAGTCCTCCCGTTATTCTCAAAATGTTTACACGAATATTATAGTTCTTCATGTAAAATTTGAAGATTCTAGCTCTAATAGTTTTTTATGTATACGAATCTTTCAATTTAATTAATATGAGGACACCAAGCACCCCAGATGAAAATCCGCCCCGTTCCTTTACAAAATGTTCAGATAAATATTAAAGTTATTCTTGCAAAATTTAGTTCTATTAGTTTCCCATAAAAACGAATTTTTGTAAATAATTCGTATGGGAGGTACCGCTCCCCTCATTGGTAGACCGTCAATTTATAACCCAAAATGTTAACATGGATGTTAAAGTTCTTCGTGCAAAATTTTAAGATTTTAGTTGTAATAGTTTCCAAGATTAACGAATTTGTGAATTTAATTTATATGCTAGTCCGCCTACTTTTAATCCTAAATAATCATATGACTCTAAAGTGTCTATGACAAAATTTGAGGACTCTACCCTTTATATTATCTCAGATATACTGACTTAATATTTTCTTAATATGGGCGTGGCTTCTCGCCCACTTGAAATTTCAAAATAAAAGTAGCGCAATTTCCAATTTAAAATTAAGAATAATTCGATATATAAAATGTTATTTCAAATTTTTTTTTCTCGATCGGTTTATCCTTTGTCATAGCTCCCATACAAGGTTCCATTCCGAAAATCAGAAAAATATTGTTCTTATACATACATTACACTAAAAATTGTTTTACGATCGGTCCATATTTCGTCATAGCAAGGTCCCCTCCAGAAAATCACTTAGATAATAATGATATAGGTACAGAATTTTTAAATTTTGTCTTTATCTATGTAATTAATAGCTAAGGCGATTTTTGTGACCCCTTTTACTACTGTAGGAGTAAAGAATCGATATTAGCAAAAGATATGTCATTTTAAAGGATTTTGTTTGTTTTGATGTGTACAATATATTTTTTAATAAAGTCAGTTAAGAATTGTGGGAGTTATACGCGTTTAAAGTTGCTACTATTACATACAAACAAAAGTCACACGTATGTATTCTTGAACTAAAAACAAATATAGCTTTTATGTACAGAAATATAGCTTAAAGAATCTTTTACGATCGGTCTATAATTGGTCATATCTCCAATACTAAGTCCGCTTTATTCGTGTTTAACTAGTTGCATTATCGTGTTAAAGATCAGCACCTGAGCTGCATGTAGCCATTATAGACCGTAGTCATCCCGATGGAAAATGACTATGGACAGATGGCTACTTCTGAAGGAGAAGATCTTGCGGGCACTTGTTTACGAACTTGCACGCAGTGAGGATGACTCCTTTACTGCGTTCGACGGCGCCAAATGGTCAAAGGGTGTCAAAATCATCGAATGTGGTAATGAGAAAGCCTAGGCCTGAGGGTGGTACAGATTAATCTGCACCACTCCGAAGCAGCGCTTTATGGAGAAGAAAGTTATCTACGTGGCCAAGAACCCTGGCTTGCAGCCAGTAAAGTTCGAGACTTCCGGTCACGAAACTATGTGCTCCTCTCTCCAATCCCTTAAGGTAAATTAAGGGGCTATATTTTGATCAGGAAAGACATTAAAGTTTTTCTTCTATCTAATTACAGTTCTGGTGATTTAACGGTAGTTACATTAGAGCGACAGGGACTACCAACTCTAATTATATCATCTGCGTATCTACCGTACGACGAAGACAATCCGCCCTCACGTGCCGTACGCACAATAATAAAAGGGGCCATGATCTTGTTATGGGATGTTGACATTACACATAATAACTGACATGTTTTTCAAAGGTAACTTGATCAAAAAAAATATCAAATAATACTTTGGTTGAAAAATGTAATGAAAAACGTGTGTGTTAAGAATTTTGGAAATTTTGTTGTCTAACTAACAAGAAAAAATTGAGTCCATTTGGTCCAAAATTACGCCTGGTATTCAAAAAAAGGCGGACCAAGGTATGGTAAATTTTGTATCACTAAATTTTTAAATGCCTATAACTCGGATATTATAAGAGATAAGTAGTATGTCCAATCATACAAAAAAAATGGCACGAGTTTAAAAATTTTACATGTCGTAGGTACCTATTTTGAGCCGCCACAGCTCCGTCCCTGGGGCATCTGCGGCGTTCATCTTCAAAACTTAAACTCGAATACTCATTGGCTACGCTCACGCCAAATTTTATCCCGATCGGATCAGCCGTTTAGAAATGCCAGATTTATTTCCAAAAAATTTCCATTCTGCGGCATATAAGCAATGTAAAGTCCATGGATTTCAAAGAGTCCATAGTTTCAAAAGTGATACATTGTCAATGGACATTAAAACACTTTTAAAAATTGTCATAACGTCCATGGACACTATGAAAACTTTTTGGTGTGTCATAACGTCAATGGACATTATGACATCCCACCTCAAATATATGCTAATATATTTATAAAATTTTTATATAATAATTTTATGAAAATACAACAAATATTATTACATAAAATATTTTTTTTAAATCGCGCGATTTAATAAAAAAATATTTTATGTAATAATAGTTGTTGTATTTTATGTAAAAAATATCGCGCGAATATGTTCTGATTTTTTATAAATATTATAAAAAAAAGTAATAATGAAAGATCAACCCTAATTATTATTATCGCGCGATAATGTTCTGATTTTTTATAAAATATTAAAAAAAAGTAATAATGAAAGATCAACCCTAATTATTATATGGTTTTTTAGGTCCCTTTTTAATATTTTAATATTCACTTATTTTACAAAATTTAAGAATGAAAATTAGCCCCAAAGGAGAAAAAGTTTTGTTTTGGGGTATTTCTTCATTTCACAATATTGGGGTCATTTTATTTTTTGCAAATGCAGTATTACCCCAAATGTAACAAGTAAGAGTGTTATATTCGGCCATGCCGAATCTTTTACCCACCATCAAAATCATTCATGTTTATGTAGAATTTTACTGATGTACTCACATTTTTGGGTCAGTAATAAGTTTTAAAGTCATTTTCAGAAGGGTCCTTAGTAAGGTCAATTATGAATCCATTTTCATTAAATTTATGAAAATGATTTTATTTCCTATAAAACATTTTTATGTTGAATTTTATTGCTTTATATATATGTTATGAGCAAATATGAGCATAAATTTAAGTTCTCATTAAACATGTTTGTGTTGAATTTCACCGCTATTGATACATCTCTTAGCGATAAAGTTATTTTCTGAAGGGGGCATTATAATAGGGATAGGAGAAAACGTGAACCGATATTCTAACTTTCAATAAGGATCGATCCTTATAAAATTTGATAGGAAGAATTTGGCTCGCACGAAACTTGTGTATGTAGAATTTTGTAGTAATGAGCGTTGAATTCGTTGTCTAAAGGGCACCTTATTAGGGGGTTAGATTATAAAGGACTCATCCACATAAAATTTAAGAAAATGATTTTAGTTCCCATAAAACTTTTATATGTCGAATATTATTATTATATATATGCTTCTTAAGGTAGATATGAGCATTAAAGTCGTTTTCTTATAGGTGGGATATGGTCAATTATGGATAGGGTCAATTATCCTTATAAAATTCCACAAAGAGATTTATGTCCCCATAAAACATGTTTGTGCCGAATTTCACTGCTATTGATGCTTCTCTTAGCCAGTTATGGGCGATAAAATCATTTTCTGAAGGGGACTTTATATGGGGGGTAGGGTCAATTATGGACCGATCCTTATAAAATTGTACGAAGAGATTTATGTCACCATAAAACATGTTTGTGCCGAATTACACCGCTATTGATGCTTCTGTTAGTCAGTTGTGAAGGGTACTTTGTCATTTTCTGAAGGGTACTTTGTATGGGGGGTAGGGTCAATTATGGACCGATCCTTATGAAATTCTACGAGAAGATTTATGTTCCTATAAAACATGTTTGTGCGAATTTCACTGCTATTGATGCTTCTCTTAGCCAGTTATGGGCGATAAAGTCATTTTCTGAAGGGGACTTTAATTTGGGGTAGGGTCAATTATCGACCGATCCTTATAAAATTCTACGAAGGGATTTATGTTCCCGTAAAACATGTTTGTGCCGAATTTCTCTGCTATTGAGGCTTCTCTTATCCAGTTATGGGCGATAAAGTCATTTTCTGAAGGGGACTTTATATGGGGGGTAGGGTCAATTATGGACCGATCCTTATAAAATTCTACGAAAAGATTTATATCACCATAAAACATGTTTGTGCCGAATTACACAGCTATTGATGCTTCTGTTAGTCAGTTGTGAGCGATAAAGTCATTTTCTGAAGGGTACTTTGTATGGGGGGTAGGCGAAATCGTGGACCGATATTGCCCATTTTCAATACCAAACAAACCACATCAACTGTAAGTATCTGTGCAAAATTTCAGCTCGCTAGCTACTTCCGTTTGGACTCTATCGTGTTTTCAACAGACAGACAGACGGACGGACGGACGGACATGGCTAGATCGTCTTAGAATCTAATAAGGACCCAGAAAATATATACTTTTATGGGTCTTAGACGAATATTTCAATGTGTTACAAATGGAATGACAACAACAATATACCCCCATCTTTTTTGATGGTGGATATAAAAATGTTGAAATACCCCAAAAAAAATATATATATAAAAAAACAAAAATTTCTTGTTTTTGTTTCCTGTATCTTTGTTGAGGCCATATTTCGTTTTATGTTTTGGGGCCATTTTACCTGGGGCCACAATTCGCAGCGCCTTATTTTTTATTGTTTTGTTTTTAGTATTTCATTTTAACTCGTACATGTAATATGTATGTGACAGACTGAATCGAAAAAATTTAATTAAGATAATTAAAAAAATTCTACATAAACATGAATGATTTGATGGTGGGTATATAAGATTCGGCATGGCCGAATATAACACTCTTACTTGTTAATATTTAATTTTAATTCTTCCATGCATTGTAATATTTTTAAATAATACATATGAGCAAAACCAAATATTTTAAAGAATTGGATATATTTTTTTTTTAAATTTTGTTTAAAATAAATTTAAAATAATAAGATTAAAAAATCGTTAAAAATATCGGTTAAGCTATTTTTAAATATTTTAAGTAGAAATTTGTAACCGATTATGGCCAACAGGCTAGGTTTATTTTGAAAAATAAATTAAATTAAATAAAACAAGAACAAGTTTTTTAAACTTACTAAGGACTAACGGCGCATTTTAAAATTTCTTATTTCTCAAAATACACTAATAATTAAAAAAAAATATTTTAATTTTATTTCGTAATTTCTTTCCTAACTAAAAATTTTGCAAAAAAAATATTCGAAAAAATTATCCTAAAATGCATTGTAATATCTCAGTCGGTTTGATGTTATGAAATCGGTATTTAAGTCGAAATATTGTTGGTCCTTAAAATATTTTAATGTGCACCGTATTTTGAATAATACAAAAAGAAAGCTTTTATTTCACACTAATATTTCCGCAAATCGTATGGTGCTATAGTTGTCTGAAAGCAAAATGTTTTTTCAGATAAACGCTATGAGGACCGCTATAAAAGAAGAAATTGTCTTTTTCTTTTGCAATATCTATTTAATCCATGAACATAAGTTAATGCATAAAATTAACAAAATTTTTTCTCACGTCTTTAGTTAAAAATACAAAGAAAAATAAATTTTCATTTTGCAAAATTCTGAAAGTTTTCATAAAAAGTTTGCATATTAAAATTTTTTAATACACATATATCTTGGAGGTGTTTATTATAATGAGATAGAATATACGAAGTATTTGTTAATAGCAATGAGTGTCACATTGTCAAAAAAATTACGCCAGTTCTTGGCAAGTTTGTAAAGATCCTGCTTATAAAGCATGGCTCTATAAGTTATAAACTGAAAGTACAGTTTTGAAATAAATGAACAAACTCTGATAAATTCCAATATATTTAAATGTTCATAAAGTTGAGAGATAATAAACTAGTGGTCTGCAAGTTTGTACATACATGTATTTTGGTAAATTATACCGAAATCTATCAATATATTATTTTAAAAGGTTAACAAAATACGAGGCAACTTAATTCAGTTTCATCGATTCTTAAAAATTTTGATTTTGATAACAATGGATATTTTGATAACAATGTATATTTAAAATAAATATGATTTTAAAATTTAAAACTTCATGATCGGGGAAAACTAAAAATATATTCGTACTCTATGGACTATAACAAAACGGAATTGGTATATGAAAACCTCGAATTTTTTTGGTGTATCACTGTAAAATTATTTAGACAAAACCAAAATTAACAAAATTTCTCATTATTTTTTATGTCCAGCTTTTTAAAGCCAATTTCCAGCTTTTTGCGAATCGGAATCTGGTGACCTTAATCACCATTGGTGGTGGTGGAGGGTATACTAATACAAAATATTTTAGCAGAAGTATTTATATATTTTTTAAATGTGCTCCTTTAAAATTTTGAAGTCCTCTTATATTGAAACAGAACCACGAAATAAAGAACAGTGAACGAAGTCTCTAGTTTCAGATTTATATCATCTCGTTCGTGTCTAATTTTGAGTGTCGGATGGTGTATAATGAATTTCATTATTTTTAATGTTCTGTTAAATAAATTTGAATTATATTATTTGCATTCGCTTTTGCATATGCATTCACGAAAATAAAATTCATTATTCCCTTTCGCATTTGCTTGTTTTGTATGAAAAGGTGTTATTTTAAATAACCTTTACATACAAGGATTTAATTATTAACGACTTTTTAAAATGCAATTTTTAATAGGAATTTGTTTTTTTCGCAATTTTTAAAAGTCAAAAAGTACAATTTGCATACTGATTGCCTCTAAACGACCATATCCCAAAGATACTTTGAAATCTTTTCTTTGCCTTTTTAACATTAAGGCTCACTTTTCTAACACTCCATGATATGGAAATATTTTAATTTTATTCAAAAAATTGTATACCAAATAAATTGATTTAAATAATCTGGAAAATAGTTAGAATTAATAAAATAACAAGTTAAAGTGATATATTTGGCTGTGCCGAATCTTAAATACCCTCCACCAGCAAGCTTCTTCTTATTAAAACCAATTTAAATATATAATTTTTAGATAACTCGACAAAAGATTTGTTTCCGTACTAATTTTGATTAGGCCCAGAAAAATTTGTATCGAATTTCGGTTGTGTACCTCGTGCAGATGCCATGACTTATTATGGAAAGATCATGCAGATGGAAACAAATTAGGAGAACGATTTGTGTATTTACAAACATATTTCTGTCGAATATATTTTCGACATCAGTATTTGTAATGAACTAAATTTATTTGAGTGATTCTTGAAACGATTTTAATGACTGTAAATCAGAAGTATGATCAATATGAGGTGAGTTTGAAAACGTTTTATCAGAATGATCTATCTATACACAAAACGAATTTTATCGAAATATTATCATTTAATAGTGAACAATGTAGTATTCAGTGATTTTCAGAAATACGTTTTTATGTCAAATTTTATAACGAAAACTTTGATTGTCAATTTGTATTAAGGTATTTTTCGGAAATGGACCTAATATGTTGTGTCCAATTATGGACCAAATAGAAAAAATTTCGTATACAGAATAAATTGAAGTCAAATTTTACTCTAATTGCTTTATCAATTAATTAAATATGTGTGTTTAAGTGATTTTTAGAAGTGGACCATATATGGCAGCTTTGACTAATAATGAACCGATCCAGAAAAAATTTGGTTAAATAATTTTATTGTACACAAAAGATATGCAGGTCGAATTTTATCCTGATAACTTTATAATTCAATGAAATATATGTGTTTAAGTGAATCGTATATGGGAGCTATGACCAATAATGGACCAACCCAAAATTTCGCAAGGTGATTCATATATGGACAAACGTCGAATTTTATCAAAATAGCTTTAGTAATTAATGAAATGTGTGCGTGAAAGAGATATTTGGAAGTGGACCTTGCATTTAAGCTATGATCAATAATGGACCGATCCGGAAAAAAATTTGGTAGAATGGTTTACATATACACAAAACATATTTGTGTTGAATTTTATCTCGATAAGTTAATAATTTAATGAAATATACGCTTTTAAGTGAATTTCGGAAGTGGGCCTTATATGGAATCTATGACCAACTATGGCCCCATCCGGAAACAATTTTGTAGGCTGATTTATGTGTAGGCAAAATGTTTTTGTGTCGAATTTAATCCAAATAGCTTTATTAATCAATGAAATATGTGCGTTTAAGTGATTTTCGGAAGAGGACCTTATATGGTAGCTATGACCAACACTGGACCGATCAAGAAAAAAATTGGTAGAATTTTATAATGATTAATTAATAAATTAATGAAATTTGGGCGTTTAAGTGGTTTTCGGAAGTGGACTTTATATGGGAGCAATGACCAATTTTGGACCGATACAAATCTTCTTTGGTAGTATGATTTCTTTTTTTATTATATTGACATATACAAAATTTTGTATTTATATTGATATGTTTGAGGGAGTTATTAACGACAAACTAATTTCAGGGAATATATAGCTTTGTATGGGGGCTATGGGAAATTGTGAAATTGTGTCCCTGGAAGAAAAAAAATAATGTGTGACAAAATTCTTTTGTAGTTTCTGAGAAAAGAGCTGAAAAAATACGAAAAAACGTAATTTTTTTCGAGGTAGTCCGAAATTTTTTTTTACGTCGTGAGCCGATTTTGCTGGTTTTCAATACCAAACTGCTTAGGATAACAATATATATTTTCAGTGAATTTGGTTGATCTCCTTGGTTTAGTTTTAACGTGAGCGTGTTTTACACAGACAGACAGACAGTCGGACATAGCTAAATCGACTCAGAATTTCACAAGGACCCAGAATATATATGTACTTTGTTGGGTCTTAAATGAATATTTCTTGGTGTTACAAACGAACGACAAACTTATATATACCCTCTATCACCACTGATGGTGGTGGAGGGTATAATATCGACGTTGTATTGACTGATGCCTTATTAGTCTTACATTCTTGTAAATAAGTTTTGCAGGAATATTAGCCAGAATCTGTTTGTACGAAAAAAAACGTAATTAGAGTTTGGTATTATTTAAAAAGTTTTAAAAAGACATACACGGGAATATAAACCAATTATTATCATATTAGATTTTTAGTGACAAAACATAGGAAATAAAACTGTTCTTTGTATAATTCAAAGTTTAAATTTTCAAATATAATTAATGTTCACTTTGCATATATTTAGACTGGTAGACCGGAGGTGGTGGGTTCGATTCCCATCTGAAGAAATGTTTAAGGATTGCACAACAGGTCCCATTAAAGCCTGATTGTATTTCTCCGGATATTAAACTAACTAAATAAATGGCACGAAATTCAGATCCCTATATAACTATAAGAAGAACTTTCACTTAGAAAATCTAAAATGAGTTGAAATAATTCTTAATTTGGTTTATAACATTATATGTATAATACTTCACTTTGTATAAAATGATAGAGTTGTTTTTGTGAATCAAATTAAAATATGTGAATCGTACCATGTATTGTAAGTTTTTACTTTTTGCTTTTTTAGAAACTGTAATTTTTTAATTCAGTAATCAAAATAAATTTGATTTCGATACATATTTTTTAACGAAATTTTGATCACTTTGTATCATATAGTCATGAATAACAAACAATATTATAGTAAATAAAAATATTATGATAAAATATTTCAACTGTATTTAATAATAATATGTTATATTAAAATTGTTTCAATAACCATAATATATTTAGACTACAATTATATTTTTAACAATAATATGTAGCTCTTAGAATATGGTTACCACAACCATGTTTTTTCTCTGTGTGTAGTTATGAGCGTTGAAGTCATTTTCTGAACGTTCTTATAAAATTTCCTATAAAACATGTTTGTGTCTAAATTCACCGGTATATATGCTCTTTAGCCAGTTATAAGTGTAAAATCATTTTCTAAACTAGTGAATTTTTTAAGAAAAACTTTTGTGTTGAGTATGGAGTTTAATTTCATTTTAACACAAATATCGCTAAATATTATTGGGGTTTTAAAATTTAAAAAAAATTTTTTGGTGAATATTGTTTAGCATTGGTTCATAATTGATCAAGGTTTGGTAAAAGTTCCAATACCAGTTTTTATGTTAATTTTAAATTAACATAAACAAATTTGCTTATTTAGGGAAATTTACACCACACCACTATAGTGGGGAGGGTATTATACGTTTGTGCTGATGTGTGTAACATACAAAAATATTGGACCTGTACCCACCTTAAAGTTTACCGATCGATTTAGAATCATTTATTTGAGTCGATTAAGACATGTCCGTTCGCACGTCAGTCTGTCCGGCTGGCAGTGAATGTAAACCTCTTGCGCAAGGTACAGGCCGCAATTTTCAAGATGATTTAATGAAATTTGGACCAAGCATGTTTTTTGGCACAGGAACGAAGTCTATTTTCACCTAACCGTATCTTATTCTCGTACACATTACGAAGGGTATGTTAAATTATAATTGTTTATGCTTAATAACGAATTTTTTGTTTTATTTACATTATTTTAAATATCGGACTTTATGCGTTAAGTTCTACTCATTTTTTGGTAAATATGTCCAACAAATTAATAATAGGGAATAGGGAATTTGAAATAACTTTAAAAGTTTTCAAGAAATTTTTGCGTTTTATATCTTTCTGAAATGCCTATTCTGTGCACATCAATTACAATAAAATTCAAAAATTATTACTAAATGGCGAAATTTTAGCAAAAACAAAAAAAATCGATTTTTTCCCCTTGTAAATGCCTTATTTTTTGCATGACATAATCTTACAACGCAGAGAACAATTCTAGAGGGGGGCAAAATTCGCAACTTCGTTTTTTTTTTGTTTTTTACATTTTTAAGCAATCTCTATATATAAAAATAAAAATGTATGTTTGAACGCTATAGACTACTAAACGGCTGAACCGAATTGCTTGAAAGGCTACTTTTTATTTTTAATTTTCAAGTGGGCGAGCAGCCAGGTCCACATTAAGAAAATATGAAATTCGTATATTTGAGATAATATCACAGTTAGAGTCCTTAAATTTTGTCGGAGACACTTCAGTATCAATATGATTATTCAGGATAAAAAGTGGGCGGACTAGCGTTAGGAGGCGTGGCATCTCCCATATAAATTAAATACAGAAATTCGTTTATCTTGAAAACTATTACAGTCACAATCTTAAAATTTTGCATGAATAACATTAACATCCATGTAAACATTTTAAGTAATAAATTTGCGGACTGCCCATGAGGGGAGCGGCACCTACCATATTAAATTAATACAAAAATTCGTTTTCCTTGAGATAATGTAACAGTTAGAGTCCTAAAATTTTGTCGGAGCCACTTTAGTGTCAATATGATTATTTAGGATAAAATGTGGGAGGATTAGCTTTATGGGCGTGGCACCTTCCATATAAATTAAATACAAAAATTCGTTTATATTGGAAACTATTACATTTAGAATCTTATACACTAAATTCTTAAAATTATGCACGAAGAAATTTAATATTCATCTAAATATTTTTAAGGAAAAAAGAGCAAATTTTCATCTGAGGGGGCTTGGAGCGACCATATGAATAAAATAGAAAAATTCGTATATCTGAGAAACTGTTAGAGATAGAATCATTAAATTTCACTTGAAGAATTTTTACATTCATCTGAACATTTAGAATATAACGAGCGAACTTTTAATGGGGACTATATATAAAATACAAAATATTGTTTATCTAGGAAAATATAGAACTAGATTCATCATATTTTGCTTATAATACTTTAATATTCATCCGAACATTTTGAGGATAAAGGGCGGACTTTAATCTGAGAAGCTTGAAGCCCTCACATGAATTAAAAAGAAAAAAAATAGTTATCTAAGAAACTATTGGAGCTAGAATCCTCAGAACATTTAGAAAATAACGGGCGGGATGTCAGTGCTGGGCTTGGTACCACATATATGAATTAAATACAAAATTTTGTATATCATGAAAACTGTTAGATAATTCCAATTTTTCATAGATAGATATAAATTGGCGAACTTACAATAATTTTCTTAAATATGTTCAAATTTTCAAAATCTTTAAATGGGTAGAACAAAAAATATTGTATATCGCAACGCATTAGAATATGAATTATTATTTAAGAATAAAAGTATATACTAAATTTTAGCAAGTAAGAAATAAATAGATCATTAATCTATTATTTTAGAATTTAAATGAAATATATTATCATCAAATGAAATTATAATAAACTTTTAATAAAATTTTTATAATATAGTAACTAAATAAATAATTTTTTTAGTTATTATGTATTTATTTTGGTTGGGGTAGCGAAGCACACCGGGTATTAGCTAGTTTACAGATAAAAATAAAAAAACTGGAATTATATGGCAAATATGGTCAAGTATGGACCGATCCTCATAAAATTCGAGAGAGTGATTTTAATTCATATAAAACTTATTTGTGCCAAATTTTATCATATTGATATAATGGTATAAATACGTTCCGAAAAATTCGTCGTTCGTCCCAATTATGAGTTACGACGTTAAAGTGTTTCTTTGAAATTGAACTTTGTATGAAACTCAAATGAGGGGTCAAATGAGGTCCTATCATTATGAAAATCGGCATAAAGGTTTATGCTTATAAACATTTTAGATTTGCCGATTTTTGAAGCGATAGTATTATAATTACAGAATTATGAGCTAAAATGTGATATTTTCGGGTCCGTTTGTATGGCGGCGAGGTGTGAAAATATACCGATTTCAAAAATTTTCATGGAATTGCCCATATGTAATCGTTTTTGATTATGTATTATTGAATAAATACATGAAACAAATTACGTGACATGACATTGATGGTGCGAATATAACGACCCTTTTCAAAATCCCTCTTCTTTAAAATATTTTCTTAAAAACTTCGTTTTAAATGTCCCTATATTTTCCTACTTTTTTATTAGTGTTTAATATAATTTAAATATACATACCTGTAGATTGCGGTTAGTCTTCAATGAAATAATAGACAATGTGTTAAATTCTTTTCAAACTTATTTGAATTTATTGTTTTGATATATCATTCAAAATGGGCTTTTTGGTGGCAAGTTATATGCTAATAATTTTATTTTTAAGATTAGAATCATTATAAATATTTTGTTGATACGAGTCTTCTATACTCGCTTTGGCTTAAATAATTACTATGTATTTATGTATATGATATTTTAACATTAACATTACGTTTTTTAATTAAAATTATTATAAATATTTAAATTTTATTTGAATTTGGTATCTTTTTGTTACTTATTTTTGTTTTATTCTTTACTTTTTGATTTATAATGTATTTTTATTTACATAATAACCCTTCTTATATATGTACATGTATGTACATACATAAACCTACAAAAATCATTATGGTTTTTACAGTCTAGTCTTATAAGTTTTTATAATTTGTCATCCTTTGCATACCAAGAGAAAATCTAAACTCTGAAGTCGATTTATAATCTTGGTGCTTGGATTATACATATTTGGTATAGTGGTGTTATATTTTTTATTTGTTTTAAATTTAGTTATTACATTTACTTTAATAAAGTGAAACAATGAATTATGTAATTAAATATTAATATGTACCTATCAGCAATTTGAGTGATATATTAACATTAACTAATATCATTTTTAATTTCTATTATACTATATAATTTTTAATTGCTGAGTTTGACATTTTCGTTTAATAGTAGTGGTATTCAAATTGAAAATATGTAAATTCTTACAAAAATTACCAAACTTTTAGGAAAATAAAAACATGTCTCCCCTAATGCGGATTGTTTTAAATTATAACACAAATATAAACAAACAATTTAGTCATTGGGTACATCGGGAGTAAGGGCTCGTATGTACGAGGAGTTATAAAATGAAGTATTGAGTATTTAAGCACTGTGCAACAGTGTTTTAATTTCTTTATTAGGAATCGGATTAGATTATATGGTTTCGTAAATATGTATATTAATAAAGGTGTTTTTTTATTGTATTTTAATTGTTTTTTCCATTATTGTAAGTTATCCGATTTACAACATATATTTTCATTTGTTTAGATAACTAATTATTTTGCCTGCAAAAACATAATGTAGTTTTTTAGATAACATATTTTGAAAACATATAAACTTTATAGTTCCTTTATCTGATTTAACGTAAATAATCACAGTTCTAATACTACATTGAGTATCGCAGTAATCGGAAAAAACACCTTAATGTACATATCTTGAGTAAAAAGGCTTAAGAAGCCGCCTTCAGATAATTTATTTTTAAAACTATTATTCGGCCGGAGAGTTCAGTCTCCAGTTAAGAAGATTTTTCATTAATATTGGTTTTTGTTACATGAATAGCTACATCGCTTTACTTACATATATTAATTAGTTTTGTATAAATAAATAAACTTAAAAATTATTTTACTAAATACAAATCGTTGACGTTTTTCTTTCAAAGTAAATACGTATTATTGTTGTTGTATATTTTATTACGGTTATCGAAACTTAATTCAATAAATATTTATTTTCTCTTAAATGCGTTTGTACTGATGTTTGTAACGCACTAAAATATTAGTACTATACCAACCTTAAAGTGTACCGATTGACTCAGAATAACTTTCTGAGTCGATTTAACTATGTCCGTCCGATCGATCATCCGTGTGTCCATGTATACGATGTTATTAAAGTGCAGGTCGCCATTTTCGAGATATTTTAGTGAAATTTTACCCAAGGACGAAAATTATCTAATATTTCACATAACCCCCATAAAATTTATGGAGGCTAGTATCATTTTTAACATCGGACATCATTTGACTTGAATATCCACAATTCACTATTAACACTAATATTGCGATTTAAAATTATATAATTTATATATCACATTTTATCGGAATTTGTTTATCTTGCTCCAATACCTAATAAAAAGCCTCATTAAGAAAATTAGTTTTTCTTCAATACACAGAGGGAAAAATAATATAATATATTAAAATATACACGTCTGGTACCAATTTCTTCAATAACATTGAAAGTATATACATACGTACAATGTTGACGTCGCAATATAAAATTTATACACATCCGTTGTCTAAAAGAAAAGTTATAATTCCACTTTCGATCGGAATGGAAATCTGTGACAGGACTGTATACTAATAATCGTAAAAGTAGGTATCGATATACATTCATACAAATTAAAATATTTTTCAAAATCAAATTATGGACACACAGACGGGCGTACATTAATAAATCGACTCAGAGAGTTAGAATAAATCTTTCAGGTGGTTACTAGTTTTATAGAACATTTTTGTGTCCTCGTTATTGAAAACAATCAAGTAAGTTGTTCGAACATTTTACATTTTTTTTACCTATGTCACATGTTAAATATTTGTTCTATTTTACTAAATTTAATAAATAGGATATAAGTAAGGCGGTATACGTATATATGTAGGTCTAATAAAAGTATAAGTATCATCAAACGTTCATCTTTTGTTTAAATATGTACATACATATGTACATTTGTATAATAAATATATTAATTAACTATTTTTACAATCTTATATAATACGAATGTATATATGAAGTATGTATGCATTGTTTTTGTATATGTGTACATATAAAATGATAAAAGTCTTGTAGGTGCAACTGAAGTATTAGTTTTTGTTAATTAAACAAGTTCATTATTGAAGAGCTAGAAGAGGATTGTCGTAGTTGATGTAAAAATCACTAGACGAGAAAAATGTCAGACGTCTCAGATTTCGTACATGCACTGCCGGTAGGTGAAGCAGCCGATGCTAAAGAATTGGCTCTGGTAGCTGCTAATGGTGAACGCATGTCTTGACTGAGGGCTGTAGTATTGACAGACTGGTTTTGTACACCTTCATAATAGTAGGAATCTGTAAATTTACAATAGTTCATTAGATTATATTTTTATATTTACATACTTAACACATGATTCTTAAATAATAACTTAAATAGGAAATACTCAGAAAAAACTCGGTAATGGGTTGTACTTCCATAACCATTTACTTTTCAATGACTATACTTCCCGTCTGCTTTACCTGTAGTACTCGAGTATTGACTTTCTTTTAATCTGATATAGAAGTACTTTATTTTCGGCTTTTACATTTTGTTTGCACATTTTATTAAATTGCGTGTTAAGAATTGTGTTTTATAAAAAAAAACAACATTAATTTTGTATCTGAAAACCATTATTTGACGCGCAATAAAATAGCTACTTAAGCAGTGGTACTGTTATTATATTTCTGTTTGACTGATTTCTGATTACTAATGCAAATGATCCATTTTTCATTATATTTTCACTATTAATTTTTTTTACAATTTTTTATTTACTTACTTAAAATACCACCGCCTGATCCATAGCTATATGATCCATATGCACTACCATATTGAGAATATGTGGGACTATATGTGTAGTCTGATGTAGGAACAACAGATCCACAGGCTGTATAATGAAAAAATAAAAATCAAATTAAAATTTATTAAATATTTATGAAATGTATAACAGTTACAAACCAACATACATCAGTATGTATAGGTATGTATGTTTTGTGAGCTAAATATATTGAATAAATGTCAAATCAGTGCCTTTAATTATAACAATTTTTATAGATGGGTCGATGTTTGGAGAAAGAAGGAGTGTGTGCATTTGAAATAAGTAAGAATATATGAACTAATTGTGCAGATCTCTAGAGATAAAAAACTAAATTAAGTGAAAGGGAAAATTATATATTTTTATTTTATTGCTAAGAAATCGAATGTCTCGAGATAATACAATTTAAATACATATGTTGAATAAGGTGTTCGATGATAACTTGCCTGACGTATAGTGACTGAAACTAGGCAACATTGTTGTAGTTGTTGTCGCATAACCGGTCATATCAGTGGCACTGGTACTAGTAGATGCGAATGGTGGTGGTATATTTGAGTTATTTGTCGCGATGCCACTAGGGGCCATTAAAATGTGTGAGGTAGGATTTGCGGAATTTTGAGTCTGAGATTGAGTTTGATCTTGATGAGATTCGAGATGCTGTAGTTGAGGCTGAATACTATCTCTATGACTCTGAGATCTAGTGCTTAAATTATTATTATTGTTATTATTATTATTGTTATTATTATTGAGGTTATGTGTGGTTTCTGACGCTGTCAAAGTAGCCGTAGAGGTTGCTGCGCCACTAATTGAGCTCACTGTTGTCGCATTGCTTGTGTTAGAGCCGCGGGTATGATGGTTACGTCGCAAAACTGTCGGCACCACAGTCGTAACATTGTCATCATCCGTTTCCAAAATGGTTAAAGAAATTTCAGTTGTGGCTGTATCTTCCAAAACTTCGCCAGCGTTAGTCTGAGCTTGTGGTGTCTCTATTGCATTCGTATCGTTATTACTATTCACAATATTTTCAATGTGACCAAGTGCTGTATAGCTGCTATTTTCAAGGGCAATGGCTAATTATAGTTTTATTTGATTTTTATATTTTTTCCCAAATAACAATAGAACATAAAAAATAAAACAAAACAAGCAATAAAATAAATTATAAAATAATGAAATACAGCATTACAAAAAAAAAAAAAAAAAAAAAAAAAAAACAAAGAAAAAATCAAGAAATAATAAATTTAATAACAAATTACAAATTTTTCTATTTGTAAAAATTATTTTACATATGAAAATATTGTCAATTTTGGGAAATGCGGAAAATGTTTATTTATTGTTTTACGTTTTTCAAAACAATTGAATCTTGAAACGTTCTATTAACGTTATCTATCACGGCTGCCTGTTGGAAATTTTTTTCCTTCATACAAGCTTGAAGCACTTTAATATACAATTTTATGGGGTCGGAAAATTATATTTTGAAATTACAAACGTGCCTCTGTATTTTGTGGACATTTTGTGGGTTTTGGAACTTCAGGAGATATTTATCACCCTAGGTGTATGGGAACAGCTATATACTGCTTGAAACTGTTAATTTATCGAAACATTTGTGCTATTTGAATGCAAAGTTGGTAAGATTATAGTTTTTTGATCCCATCAATACAGAAGATTAAAATATAATAATGACTAATAAATTGCTCAGTAGAACTGATGAGAATTCGAAAATTTACTTATCAATGGAACCTTTTCATTATTTAAGCTTTTTAATTTAAAAATATATTTCCTAAGACAACATCCCAGACCTGATCTCAAAATAATAAATTTTAAGAAAGGTTGATAAATAGTCAAAACATTAAAAGTAGTTATGATATATCTGACCGTGGAGTCAAAATATTAACCATTGAACGAAAGACTTAGTTCCAAAACATTGTGTAATGTTAAACTCTAGAATATCTATATTAGAGTGCTCCAAAAAAACGAAGTTGCGAATTTTGGCCGTCCCCTCCAACTCTAGAATTGTTTTCTTGGTTGTGAAACTATACCATAAAAATAATTAGGCTGATAGGATAACTCTGAAGTTTTCAAGTGCATTTACAAGGGAAAAATATATTTTTTTCAGTTTTTGCTCAAATTTAGCCATTTAGTAATAAATTGAATTTGAACTTTATTTTAAAGGAATCGTAATGTGCACAGAGTAAGCATTTAGGAAAGATATAAAACACAAAAATTGCTTGAATACTTTAAAAGTTATAGCAAATTCCCCACACATAAATTCGAAATGTGACAAAATATATATCTTTTTTTTTTTAATAAATTCTCGAATACTAAAAATATATCTATATTTACTCAGATATTAGTTTTTGTCTTTATAAGATAATGTAAACTTGTTCTCTGCTTTGGTCAAAAAAGTTTGATTTTTTCAACGGCAGTTTCAAATCTTCATTTTCGGCTTTTTTGAAACTTTGTAAAACAAATTTCAAAATTTTTAGGAGATCTCATATGAATATATGGACAATAAATAAGCCTATTAAACGGTAAAAAGTCAATATTTCCTACAGATTAGCTGTGCCTGTGATTTGAACTCGGAGAATTTCGGGAAAATTGCATTTTTTGGTAATATATTAAATAATATAGTATATAAAGAATTAGTTCTTTATTGTATTCTATAAAGTATTTTCCTAGTATTATAGTCAAGATAATATAACATATATATACGAAGTTTTATTAAAATCGGACATTCTTAACCCCATTGGGAAGTTTCTAAATAATTAGAGGAATAATAGATATAAAACAAAAAATATAATTGAATTGATGTGAACATTTTTAAAAGAAAAAAATGTTTTTGAAACTGATAATTTATATAATCCTTTTATGGTCGATTTTCAATCAAATATGTATTTACAAACAAACTTTATGTGGTCAAAATAGGTTAATTCATAAGCTTTTATACCTAATACATAATTTTTTGTATTATTTCTGTCCTCTTATTATATATAGCATTATTTAAATTTATAGTATTTTTAAGATTTTTTGTCCCATGTATTTAAAAGGTTTAATTTCACTTTTATAGATGTTGTTTTAAACATACGACTTCATACTTTAAATTAAAGTCCTATTTATTAAACATGGGCAACAAATAAATAATATTTCGAAAAAGGTCAAATTTACAAAATTTGACTTTTGAACTCAAAATTTTATGGGTTTGCATAAAATTTGGAATATATATTTTAAATTATTTGGTCGTTAATACTCTGAATAAACTTTGCTTGAAATGTGCCACAGTAAAAAATTAATACGTATACAAATTTTACAAAGAATTCGATTGGTGAAGTTGCAATAATTTGCGTGTCACTTCCAATGTGTAAAACGGGGTATATTGATTTTGTCATTCCGTTTGTAACACATCGAAATATTGGTCATAGAATAACAAAAGTATATATATTCTGGGTCCTCATAAATATTTTTTATAGGTAAGGTTTGTTTGGTATTAACAATGGGTAATATCGGTCCACGTTTTCGGATAGCTCCCTTACAAGTGGCCCCTCGAAAAGCGGCTTTAACAGTCATAACTTGTTTAAAAATACGAATATAGCGATGAAATTCGACATAAGTAAGTTTATTATGATCCAAAATCACTATGCAAAATTTTTATTGACCCTTTAACGCTTATAACTGGCCTAAAAATACGAGATATAGATCAAATTCGATATAAGTATGTTTCATTCGAGTCAAACTAGGTTTGATGGAGGGTATATATAAGTTTCGGCATATCCGGATGAAATACTTGTTTTTTATTTATATTGCTTTTAGGGTAGCATAGCACACTGGGTACAGCTAGTACCAAATAAGCAAAATTTGGATATTTTTAAACTTTAAGCGACGAACGTTACTGGTTAACGTTGTTTGATTGAGCTTAAATTTCGGTTATCTCAATATCTGGAAAGGCAATCATTTTATGTGGTTAAGACTAAAAAATTCCGACATTCTCCCCTTTTATGAGATATATTCACCTTAGTATACATTTTATAAGCAATCAGATCATGAAATCCACTAGTAGCACAACAATATTTTAGAATCAGAGATTATAATTTTATAATGCTTTTTATATATTTTATTTTATTATTTAAGGAGCACGGACGTTATAGTATTAAGTAGTTAGACAAAAATATAAGCATATGTCCTGATGTAGATATACGATTAAGTATAGATTATTGCGAATATGCATTTACATATTCGCAAATTTAGATATATTATAATATAGATATATTATAAGAAAGATATATTATATGAAATTCGGTCCGATATAACATTGGGTACAAAGTAGACATATTTAAAACCATATTTTCGAATATGTATTAAAAACTTAGTAACTAGAAAAACCTTTTTCAGCTTACCTGTATAATAGGGGGACATAGATTGATCATGCAGGCTAGAGCCTACCTTCATATCGTGCATACTGACAGGAACTAAGGGCGTTAAGGTATTAGAACCGCCTAACAATACAAAACAAAACATAAAATAAAATTAATAAACAAAAATAAAATAAGAAAAATCAAAACCTGCATGTTGATTGACTTTTAACTAGTCAGAGGACCATACATTCTTCCCTTCCACCATACTACTACAACAGTTTTACTAATAAAAATTTACTATATATAGATGTATGCACACACACACAAATATACGATTTCTTATGCTTCGAAGATTTGCTGAGTGGACATTTGTATGTACATTGATTAAAACCTTAAATATTCAGTTACTTACCAATAGATGCACCTATAGTGGGAGTATACAGAGAACCCTGTGTCTGAGATATTGTAGTAATACTATCATACAACATGCTATCATTATTTCCGGTTGCCACTGAAGGCGGAAATCCATTGTGACTATCATAGTATGCTGCTACGCTGCCGCCATTTGTTGTCAGAGTACCTAATTCCGAAAGTAGCTTATGCTCATCTTTTATACACCATTTACCGGACCAGATCTGCATACAAAAAAAAAAAAAAATAATAACAATCGTTGATTTTATTAATTGCAGAAAATTTAAGATATATACATTAAGGTGGGTCAAAAAAATTGGCATTTCTCTCGGATCAACTTCTAATAGTGAAATTACGCTGTAAAATATAATTCAATATTTTATTTAATATTTCGGCAAAAAAAAATATTTTTTCCCAATAATTGGGTAAAACAATTTTTATCCCAATTGTTGCTTAATTTTGATCAAGTAAATTGCAATTATAATTTCCGAGTCCATAACATGTTACTTCTGCTCAAATTTCCAAAATTAGTTTTTGTATATTTGATATTCTTCATTAAATAAATCAAAATGTGGTGTTTTTAGCTATGAACACATTTTGACAAACTACACGAATATATATTCAGAAATCTTGGAATCAATTTTTTTTTAAAAATTAACCCTCTGTCGTACTTGACGTCAATAACACTTTTAAGTAGAAATTTCTTAAAATTTATCTTTTTTTTAAGAATTAAGAGATATATATGTAATATTTCAAATTATTATTTTAAACCCGGTTTTTAAGGAGTTAATTGCTTTTAATATCGCAAATTTGATCAGAAGCAACATTCTATGGACGGAAATATTAATCATAATTTATTTAATTAAAATTAAGTAACGATTTGTAATAATATATTTTTACTTACTTACACTGTAAGTTTGTCAAAATTTAATTTTTTTATGTATAAGTATATAAAGTATATTATGTAGATGCCTACACGAGATACCTAAACTAAATCTTGGTTCGTAGAATCTAGTGGCATACTCCGTTTTGAAAAGTTTTGTTAAACTCTGGAGACATTGCGTTTTAAAGTATGAACTTTTGTGAGTTGATATTCTATATTTTTAAATTTTGAAACAAGTTTTCACGCATAGACATACGAACTTATTATGAAAAACTAAATATATATGCATAATAATTCAAATGGACTCTAGTTTCATTTATTTATTTACTTTTCTATGCGTGTGAGTTATGTTTTTTAAATTTAAATAATCAAAAATCACCTCAGAAACAGTTTAAACTTTTAAATACAATATCTCCCGATTTTGACACAATTTTCCAAAACGGAGTATGTCACTAGATTCTACGACCGAAAATTAAGTCCACGTGTTACGTACAAAAATTGCTTTTTTCTTTAACTTCACATCGCAGGTGTGGCAAAATTATTGAACTCATTCTTCTTACGTTTAATTTGTATAAATCTGCCTTATAAGATCCAGTATAGAAAACTAAATTTTTTTTAAATCCACTTAACAATTTTTTAAAGTTTTAAAATGGAGCTTTGGAGATGCTGTTAATAATGGCCCTTTTTTGGTCACAGACTGAACCGAGTAAGCGTTATCCAATAATATTTTTTTGTAAAATTTTTCGAAACTAAAAAAAAATCTTATATATCTTTTTATTTGATTCCAAATTCTCTTCCAAATTCCATTAAAGATGCGAAAAAGAAGTAGAATTTAATCCATGGAAGTACAGAAAAAGACCTGTGATGATTTTAGCACAGGCTTGTCATAGGGAGGGATGTTCTTTTTATTTGATTCCAAATTCATTACATCTGAAGTCATTTTCAGGAAGTAATTTTTATGTTCTTTTTTTGGAAGTTATTAGGAAGTGAACTTGTAGTATTATAGAATACAACCAATTGAATTTAAATTATATCAACATAAATAAATGAATTACATGCATTTATCAATCAACTACAAAATAAAATGGGTTTAATTAAACAAATTTCAGTTCAAAAAATATACCTTCAATTTTAACAAATTTGTTTCTTTGGAAGTAAAGAAACATCACTTCCACAGAAGGTAAACAAATTCACTTAGTGCTACTTTTGAAGTGGTGATAAATGTTATTCTTTTGGAAGTACTTCGTTTTATTTTTGCTGGTTACTTTTAGAAATAGTTTTTACATAAAATTGAATCGACGCTTTTTTTAAATACTGATATAAACAAACGTTGGATAGATGCTTTAGATTATTAGACTGATTCTCTAGATAATTGACCATTCAAAAAACTTAAATAATGTTATTGATAACAACCACACAGGTAATATTACTACATTATCTAGATTACCCATTACCAAAATTTAAAGATTTTTTACTAGTTTCTTTAAATTGCAAAAAAAAAAGATTTTCGCAAATTAGAGAATTAGGGGTAAAAATCTTCTAATTTCTAAACAAAAGTAGATGAGTGTACGTTTAAGATGTAAAAATGTGTCTCATATATATTGTTTGTTTGACATCACTTTTTATTTAAATTTCGAACAAATTATTTTTCAATTGTTCCAAATTTAAAAAAGTTGTAAAAAAAAAATTTGATTTGATTATCAAATTCACAAACCAATAATCTAACAGATGTGCGGTAGATATTATGTTTTATATTTGAAACTCATCCATAACAATTTATGTACCAATTATTTTTATTTAAATAAAGTTTAAATGAAGGTTTTAATCAAAACTGGTCAAAAATTTTAAAATATTAATTTATATTTTTAATGGTACACAAATCGTTATCAAATTTAACATATACATATATGTATATTATCTGCTAATTATAAAAAATATGTTGCAGTTCGTTGTAGTATATACAAATTTACTTACATTTGAATAAATCTGATCTCCGCTGTATGACAGGCGTTGTCTTTTCACATCTTCTTCAGCATGCATGTTAATATCACGATTTTCATCGGCGATTAACAGAACTAAAACGAGGAAAAATTAATTGTAAATAAATTTCATTTTTATAATTTGTTTAGTACACAGAAAAAAATATGCATAATGTTTTTCTTAACAATCGTTTGCTTTAATTTAATTTCTATTTTTATAAATATGTATATATTTTTATTTGTTTTTTTTAATATTCCTGCTGATTTAATAAATGCTTTTGTTTGACTTTTGTTTTTATGTCAGCATATGGAACACAACAAAAAAAGCAAGTTTTGGAATGTTCTAACTAAATTAATATAGTTCTTATTTGGTTTATATCATTTAATGTATAAGTATTTTAGTTTTAGTGAAATTTTGAAATTTAAATTTTTTAATATTACCACTAATGCGTTAGTGGTAATATTTTTCAATTTTAGCTTATATAAAGTAAAAAGTTCTTTGCATTGTGTGAAGTAGTCGGATCTAAGATTTATGGACAACGGGCGAAGAATTTCATTACAGACGTGTGAATCCCCTGATTGGTTCTATTATTTTGACAGACACGTAAACAGACAATGGTGAAAGAAATATAAGATTCTTCAAAGGCGAATATGGAACTCTTACTTGTTTTCTTTAAATAACCACATTTAATTTAAATATTATTATTCGAGTTTTTAAAACATACAATCAAATATATAAAAAACACCCTAAAATACATGTTTTTACATTTTACTTTCGCAGTATCTAAATAGGAATAAATATTATGAGAATTCTTTTGTAATATTATAAATGTTTTAATGGACACATTGTGGTGACGTAAGAGCCACAACAATATTTAATCATTAAATTCAATCAGAAGTTAAATGATGAAGAGCACAGTGGTAAAGAGGTAAGTTATTTTACAATTAACCATATAGAAAACTTAGCTACAATGGGTCCTAATTAAGTTGTATAACCACATCTGCCCGTCTGTGCTTCCAACTTTACGCTAGGGTCCGCAAGGGAGGACCTAACTTTTGGTCATAATACATATATATAATATAAAATTCAGCATACTTTTTTGTTTTACATATTTTTGATTTCAAACAACTGTGCATCAGAAGTTAATGTTGTAATTCTTCATAAACTTATGCATTATTATGTAAGCTTGTGTATACAAATGTATGTATCTAAGAACATATTATGTATGTTATTGTTTAGAGCCACGTGCCGCTTAAGTGGATTTTGAAATAAATATCAACAAGCGGATAGAAGACTAATAAACAAAATGACTAAAAACACTCTACCACGTGTCCTTGTAATAAAAAATTTAATTTAATAATAATAATAATAACAATGACAAAAATAACAAACAACCCTTTTAGGCCGAAAAAGATACGTTTTCAATCAAATTGTAGTCGACTTAACAAAAACAAATATAAAACAACACAAATAACTAACAATAAAACTCAATTGTTTAATAAGTGATGAAATTGAATCTATCCATTTGTCAATCTATACCAAATAAGAAAAGGTCATTTTCGTATTAGGTATAAAAAAAATAATTAAAAGGTTTTGATTTTTTTAATTGGACGAATTGTAGCTCTAAGTCAATGTTTTCCATCAACATTATTATGTAGTTAGTACACATAAAAATTAATATACTGATTTTATTTCAAATTGAGCTTCTAAAAAAACTATTGTATTTTAGTAAGGGTTCTTGTTATTGAAACTTTAAGAAAATATATTAATTACAAACAAAATTCCGTGTATATGAAATTCTAACTCGATTTACGTCCGCCTGTCTGTCTGTATAAAACATTCTTACGTTAAAATGAATCAACAATGAGCGAAAAAAAACCTTTGTTTATTGTTAATAACCTCCGATATAATGTCAAAATCTCAACAACATTTATATCAGTAGAATTCATATAGGGAAAAAATCTTCTGGATTGATCCATAATTGGCCTTTCAAATTTTCTATAATTTCTAAAAAGTAGCTGCCATACAAGTTTATCTTCCAAAAGCTACTAAAATGCACATAAGTATATCATTAACATTGACTAACACTGGGCATAGTTCCCCTTATAGGCCCCCTTCAGAAAATTTTTTAAACACACATATTTCATTACCAAATTTCTATACAAAATTTACCATATTTTTTTACGATCGTCCCATAATTTGATTCTCATACAAGGGTCCCTTCTCAAAATTACCTAAATACACATTATTTATAACCAAATAATGATATATGTAAATACCATATTTTACATAAAAACATATTTGCATAAGTAAAAAAGTTCTTCCTTTCTTTTTCCAAAGGAATTTAACTTATGTCATTTCATTAATATATATATATGAACAAGTAGGAAAGTATAGTCGGGCATGGCCGACCATATGATACCCTACACCATGAGTATATTTTTACAATTTTTACTTTTATAAAATTTTTATTTTTTG
>NC_060949.1:5020634-5056948 GCF_022045245.1 Lucilia cuprina
TCGGTATACTTTAAGGTGGGTATTGGACCAATATTTTTGTATGTTACAAACATCAGCACAAACGTATAATACCCTCCCCACTATAGTGGTGTAGGGTATAAAAATGTAGGTCCTATGGTCCATTTTCACACGATTTTATAAACCTGACGGATAAATATTTTCCCTTTGTACACGAGTATGCAAATTTGATTACAATGCTATTATATACAAACAAAAATGTTTCATTCAGCCCGTTGATAACTCAAAAAAGTTCTTCGAAATTGTACTTTTTGTAATTTTCTCATGTACGAATCATATTTCATTGTGTTAATATTTCCCAGTTTTATCTTCAGTAAAATACTAATATTTAGATTGTAACAGATTTAAAATATATGAAAACCTATTTAACAAATACATGTGGGCAATTTCATGAAAAAGAAAAACTTTTGCCTTTACATTTAAAACATTTCCGTTTTTTGTCGCTATATTTTAATTCATATTATGGAAAAACAACGTTCCGACTAAGATGATTCCTTTTTCGAATATATTATTTTCTTAATATAACATAATGACAAAATTGTTGGAAGTACTCCTATCTTCACAAAATCTATATAATTTATAATTTATTGCTATACTTAGTACCCGCAATATGGTGATATCAACAACCACTAAGAACTACCATTAGTGAATTTTCCAACATGCATTGAATTTTCTACTTGTATATTAGACTATGTAACCATCCACAGCATGATGAATCATCCAAATCATTAAATTTTTACCATAACTTCTAATTCTAATTGACTTTAAAATAGATCGATTTTTAGTCCTGTTTTAGATTGAGAATTTTCAGACTTATTTTTTTTTTCTTATCTATCTATATAATTAATAGGAAAGACGATTTTTTACTCCTACAGTAAACATTCGATATTAGCAAAAAATAATAAGATCGGCTAAGAATTGCAAAAACGATTATTAAGTTAACAATGGGTGTTAAAACCTTATTTTATATGGAAAAAGTACGTAGTAACTTTAAAAATCGTTTTTGCATATGGTGTTTAAAGTTATTACTAATACCTAGAAACAAAAGTCATACGTATAAAAGAAAAAATTGTATCAAAAGAGCTTAGTGATAAAAAAGGAGAGTACATTACATATATGATATACATAAATATGGTGATTTGTTTCTATATTTTTATGTTAGTTTACTTGTACCTTATAGAAGGCTAAACTACTGAACCGATCTTCTTGAATTTTTCACTGTGTGTTTCTCTATATCTGAATGAAACAAACATATTTCAAGTGGGCGAGATGCCAGGCCCATATTAAGAAAATATTAAATCCGTATATTTGAGATAATATAAGAGTTGAAGTCCTCAAATTTTGTCGGAGCGACTTTAGTGTCAATAGGATTATTTAGGGCAAAAAGTGGCGGAGTATTATTAAGGGACGTGCCACCTCCTGTGAAAGCAGAATAGAAATAAAGCAACTAAAAAAAACTAAAATCAGGAACTTGTGACAAAACCAATGGCGAAAAACCATTCAAATTACGTTTTGTCCTGTTTTGCAAATCTCTTTTCTATTTTTGTCCCGTTGCCATAAGCTCATATGGCATAACTGGTGTCCCTTTCTTAAAAGGCATAGTCTGAAACAGGTTTTAGATATCTGACAATATTATTGTCTTACAATATACTGGCAATGCTTTTTCTGACAACAGTGTAAAAATAAATTTTTAAGTTTACATGGTTGTTAAACATTTCATAAACATTTTTTCCAAAGTTGTCAAATTTGACAATCGGTATACATATTATTATTATTTTTTTTTTGTATTTAATCAGTGGTTTCAGCTCAAATATGCAGATGAATTTGTTGCAACATTGAGATTACTGATACAAAAGCCTTCTCAAATGGAATAATATTACAAAATCAGGAAACATTTTGTTTTTTGAAACGAAGCCTAATAAATAGCTGAAGAACTTTTGAGCGAAGACATTTTAAATAAGCTTTTAAAAAATGTCAGAAGTATATATTAGCAAACTCGGAACACAAGTGGAGAAAAAATAGGCCAAAGGGCAAAGACAAACTCATTTTTGTAAATAAATATATCGAAAAAAATTGCGTGTATATCGAACAAAAATTGTGTTGTTTTACTAGATGTTCTTTGTGCAGCAACTTGTATCTGTAATTTAATTTACTTTGACTGGCTAAAAGTACAATAATTCTACACCACCAAAAGGGACGTAATAGTTTCATTTCAAACATATTCCACAAGTGTCCTTCTTTTCGCAATTGATGTTACTTTTTATTATTGTTCCCTCCGCAAAGTACCACATGTTTCATTACGGTTAATTGTATACATGTTATGTTATTAAAAAAGTGGGTGAAGAATGTACATATGTATGTACATATGTCAGACTAAAAAAACAATTTTTAATACCTTGTATGTATGTTCTTATAAAGACCCATTCTTCATTGCACTATTACTATTCGGTTAAAACTTTACTTCTATTGATGTAGCGTTATCTAGGAATATTTTTATTTATATTGTCCCATAATTATGAATTTATGTACGTTTCAACTTCGTTATATCGAGAACAAAATTTACTTATTCATTCGTAGTACTTAATGGAAAAAATGGCCGTTCGTTAAATCCCGAATTCACTAAACTGAATTATATACATATATTTCTTGTAACATTATATAAATTATAAATCAAAATAACCCTTAAACATAGTAAAGTGAATACTGAATTTAATCTATGCTTTGTGGGAGTGCTATGAAAGTAGTAGAGGAGATATATTTTCATTAACAGTAATTGGATCTGTTTTTCATCACAACCGCCAATTGTGTTAAAACTTGGCTTTTGTGGTATTTGCATATCATACACACACAATTGTACTCATACAAACACATACATATATATGTATAAAATAAAAATAAAGCAGACGGTTTAATCTACAATCAACGTTGATGGTTGTATAGCAATTTTTGCCACATAAATCTAATAAAAACTCAAAAAAAAAATAATAAAATAAAAAGCAACACCAGAACGACTATTAAACGATGTAATTGTAAATGTGTATGGAATTTTTACATACCTACATATTTATACAAATAAATATCTATGTTAAGATAAAAGATACACACATTTCCATATTTTAAATGTTTGCGCCATCAGTCAACAACAGCCAACCAACAGCCAAATTAAATGTGGCGGCTACAACTGTTCATTCTGTTTGTTAGATTTTAATCTGCAGCCACATTGATCATCTACTGTGGAAGAGTAAATGAGTTCTAATGGATTTTATCAGGGGTTGGTTGCTATTAATGCACAGTGTCTAATGATTTCATGTGAGTTTTTCTCCTGACGCATATTTTCTGGATTAAAACAAAATGAACATTTGGCATATTAGATTGCAAGAAGAGATTTAAAGCACTTGATGTGACCAATAAAAGTCATAATAATTTCCCTAATGTACATACAAATGCAAATAAGAGATGCCCAAAAAATATCAATTTTATTTGAAATAGAATATAATAGAATAGGTGTTAAATTTTTCCCCATTCTAAATAAAATCTATATTTTTGGACATCTCTAATTTGCATATGTATGTACTGTAGGTAGATAATTATGAATTGTCAAGTGCTTTAAATATCTTCACGCAATCTAATATGAAAAATGTTTTAAACAAAATCGATATTTTTTGGGCACCTCTACTGTATATACAATAACTATTGACGTAGAAGACAATGTGATTTTCTCAAGTATTAAGTTACAAAAACAATACTTAAAAACACTTTATATAAAAATATTAAATGTTTACTTTGAAAATTGTATACATATGTATTAGGGTATTCAAACGATTAATCGTCGATTCGTTTATCGATCAATGTTTGACGATCGAATAAATGAAAATTGCCAAATTTCAAATAACGAATAAACCGAATAATTTATAAAAATTAACCGATTAAGAAAAACTTATTATTAAACAATGAAATGACTGTATATCTTATACAAAATTCAATATTTTTATAATAAATATACATTCTGTATTAATTTCTTAATTACTTTTTTATAATAAAGAATATTAATTTGATGATTTGTATAACAATACTTCAGGAACATTGTAATAAGTTGTTCTGATTTATCTTTTTTTACAGTATTTCTATTAAGTTCTTCAGCAATACATAGTTATACACAAGTTCATTGGAACGTATGTATTCTGGAACTCGTTGATAAATCTCAAAAACATAAATTTAATTTCTTTATATAGAAGAGAATTTCACATAAAAATAAATAAATTCTAATATTTGAGAAAAAAATTAATAGAATTGAATTTAAAGTAGTGGAAAATTATAATTTTGTTTGTTATTGGAATAAAAATATTGTAGAAAAGAAATAATTAATAAAACAACATACACTTGCCTCTTATTCGATTAACCGAACAATTTTGAATTATCCGATTATTAATCGGCCAACTTAAAACCCCAAATTATTTGTAATTATTTGTCGAATAAATCGAATGAGACAAAAACCCGAATAATTGAATACTCTAATATGTATGTATAATAAAGGTATATTTAATAGGGTTATTTATAACCAATATTAATGTTTCAACATTTCACTATTTCGGCCCTTGACAATTAAATATTACTAAAAATGGCTTAAAAGCGCTTATTTGACCGAGACTTTATCTGAAATAACTAGTGACCCTTAGAGTTAAAAAAGATCCGAATCCGTATTAAACGCGTTTACCATTATAACCATCGTAATGTATCATCAAATAAACATCAGTGATGTGTGGTTTCAAGTTACACAACAAACGAAACAATTAATTTATTGGCAACTGAATTTGGATTATATTTTGGGAATAAAGCTGATATTTTTATGTCTGTTATTTATAAACTTTATTAATGACATTTTGCGTGTGACTTTATTGACCTCAAAAATGGTCAACAATATAAATAACATTCAAATTGTATAACTCACCTTGATCATCTATACGCTTTCTTTTAATACTGTTTCCTTGGTGATCCGTAGCAATGGGTGAACTTTGTTGATGCTGTTGATTTTGATGGTGTAGTGGTTGATGCTGATGATGATGATGATGGTGGTTGTGATGATTATGTTGTGGATGATGTATGCCTAGAATACCATTAATACTATAACCGGCTGTTCGATGTTCTCCGATACCATTTGTAGTATTCTGATTATTGCTAGTTGTAGAGGTGGTGCTGTTATTACTATTATTCGCTGTATTGAGTATATTATGTTGCTGCTGTAATTGCATGGCTGCAGCAGCACCTGCTGCCGGCGGTCCTGTAGATCCTGTCTCTGAGGCTGGTGCATGTGTTATTACGGAGGTGGCATTGTTACTGTTAATATTATTATTGTTGTTTCCACTGCCAGCATTATTACTACTGATATTTGTATTATTGCTACCATTGTTATTGTTACTACTATTGTTATTATTACTATTATTAATAGCTGACAGTTCATTGGAATTATTCTCCAAATGATCTGTTATAATACTGCTACCGCCGCCGTTATTTGTCCCTCCACTGCCCCCGCTTACATTCCCGCTACTTTGCTGTTGTTGATGATGGACATGTTTAGCTTTTTCAGCAGCCTTATTTCGCACAATCCTTAAAATTAAAAAAAATATATATATATAATTCAACATTCTAGGTATAAAGGTATAATTCCTATAAATAAATCTACTACCCTCTACCATATTTAAAATAATAATAATCACATAATTGAAAAAAGTCCATTTGTAGACTGGCAAAATTAATTTGATAAAATATCAATCACTGTAACAACTCCCTTTTCACAAAAAATTTCCTATATTTGTACACAAATAAGTCTCGTCTGTCAATATACTCACACTGTAAAGGTCAATTGACTGCGCATAGTATCTATCCTGGCAATTTTACAGGGAGTCACACATTTGGATATAAATTTTTGCATTATTTTATGCTTTGTAAGATGAATAAAAATCTAACGTCAGTTTTGTGTCCAGAAAGAATGGACAATTTAAATTTGTGGATATGTTTTTTTCTTTACTATGCGTTAGTAAACCAGAAGTATTTAACAAAAGGTAATGTAACTATTACGGGTTAGCCATTTCGAACTGCAGGGTTATGAATGTATGAATGCATAAGTATAATTGTTTATTTGCTGAATGATGATAATAAATCTTGACATTGATTACAATATAACAAACACCCTGCCATCATTCAAATAGAACAAATCTAAACTTAATTTGTTATTTGTATTGACTTTATTCTCTTAGACATCAATTTTGATATTAATTAGCTTTTACTGACCAAAAATTATTTTGGTTAATGCCTTGTTTGAAAAAATATTGGAGATTTTCAGTCCTTGAAAACTATAAAAAAATATGATTACACACAAGTTAGTATTCGAATATATTTATCGGCTAGCCTAAATAAGTTCCTGCAGTATATATATAAAAGTATATTTTCAGTCCTTGAAAACTATAAAAAATATGTTTAAACACATGTTAGTATTCGAATCTATTTAGCTGCTAGCCTAAATAAGTACATGCAGACCCTAAAAATATTAGGCGCACTTAGAAGGAGAATGTATTAGAGACCCAGCAAAAAAAAAAATAATAATAACTTCCAAAGGAGCGAAAAAGAAGTAGAATTTACTCAATGGAAGTACTGAAAAAGACACGAAGAAGTAATAATTTTAACATACAAAGGGGTATATATTTCCGTAAATTAGTTTATTAGTTATTAATAACTCGCTCAAATATTTCGATATCAACACGGAATTGTACGTGTAAAAATAATATATATAGAAATTATAAAATCAACGTAGGTCCACAATTGGTCATACCATTCTACCAAAATTTCCGGATTGGTCTATTATTTGTAACAGCTCATATATAAGGTCCACTTCCGAAAATCACTTAAACACATATATTTCATTGAATTATCAAGTTATCGGAATAAAATTCAACGAATACGGCTTTTAGGGCTCATAATTATGTTAAATGTTTTATTACGTTAACAAAAATCGACAAAACTTAGTCTTAAAAACTCTGAAGTAGACGTAAATTGCTCTACTCAAATTTATAATGGTATGCCTTCTTGTATAAAATCTCTTTCCTACCTGTTTTTTCAACTTTGTTAAACAAATTTAAGCATTTTTATATATGGGAATGAAATGATAAGAAATAATTCAATCAAGACTATTTACAGTTTAGGTGTACGCGGAGGATTCTTGAAAACCCCTTTTTATTGTAATAGTTTCAATTTTTTATTGTTTTATTGAAATCGGACAATCTTAACCCGTAAACTGTGGAGTTCAAAGTTTGCAAAATTTGAAAATTGTAAATGTACCATATCGAAATATTATTTCTTTTTCGGCCATATTTAATAAATTTTGTAACAAGCAAAATAAATAAAATTGAGTTCACGAGCGATAATTTTTACCTACCCTGATTATATGTAGATATGTATATATGAATGGGAAGTTTAAAATAGCCAAGAGGAACTTAACAGTTTCACGATTACTTAAAAAAATATCATTATTCTGATATACAAACATTCATATGTGTGTATCTAAGTAATTTGTTTCCACAGGTGATTTTATTTTTTAGATATCTACTATAAAACCATAAAGTCAGCCAGTCAGCGAATCAGTCAATAAGAAAAATTAAGTAAGTAACACTTGTAATCCACTAAGTGTGTCACAATATTTCTATCAGGTCAGGTTGATACACTATACAACCTAACAAACAAGAGCAAGAACAGAAATAAATACTGTTGCATTTATGTATGCGACTAACTTTTTCGGAAACAAGCGTGTGTACTCGTAATACTGATGTTAACAGCTTAATACGTTGTACGTAAACCTCACAAATCAATTTGATTCATCTGGGCAATATTGTTTAAGAATTTTACCAGAATTACATATATACATATCTAGAAGAATACGAATGTGACACATACAAAAAGATACAAAACAACTCGTGAATGAGAAACGAAAACAGCACTCAACAAAACCTCCCCACGCTTGTACAGCTTAACGCCTTCTAATGATGATGACGAGGATAATATCTGACACACACGTTCAAAAACTTTATCTGTATCTCAGCAACCCTTGTACCCTTTTATAGATTTGTTATACTTTGAAAACAAGTTAATAAAACCCAACTAACATTTCAATCGCATATATTAATGTCCTATGCATTTTTTTGCCCTCAGAATTTTTTCTTTTTAAAATCTCAGTTTGTTGGAGTGGGACGTAAAGGTAAAAACATAATCTTTTAAAGTTTAAAATGTATACAATTTTGAGCCCTTACAATTGCTCAATGAGTCAAATATTGTTTTTCATTCACATTTGTTGTTGCGATTCACTAAAAATCATTTTGGTTCGTAGTCCCACAGATACTATTGAATTGTTTATTGGGTTTAACTGACACACTCGAAAAAAATAATGTGTGCTTGAGTGTTTGTTACTTTCGTAGATTAAATTTATTTCGTTTTAATGGAAATTATTACAACAATAAAAAAGGATACCAAAAGTAGTTTTACAAAAATAGACATGAAACAAGCCCTTTTAAGGATTCATTTTTATTCTTTGTTGATTTTATTTATTTTATTTTTATTTTCAAGCAGTCTCAGGGGACAAATCTGCACAATGTCACTGGTTTTATTTTGTTTTAGAAATGTAAGTCTATCAAACATAGTATTACTCACTTATAATATTACAACAGGATGAAATTGATAGATGTGATGCTATTTTAATGGGCATTGTTTAAAATCACTCATATGTCCCTTCGTCTGTCCGTATAGTCAAATAATCACGGTAGAAAATATATAACCCTCCAACAGGTTTAATTTTTGTTCACTTTATATTTTCTTGTTGTTGAAACTACGAAAAGGTTAATTTTTATTTTTTCTAACATTTGTTACACATTGTATATAGAGCAGCAAAGTAAGCAGAATTCGGTTAATAGTATTATATAGACTTAACCCTTTTTTTCTGTCTTTAACTAATATAGCAATTTAAAAAATCCACTTTATATGAAATTGGTAATTTTATTTGTTACATCTGTTTTTTTAATGAAATCACTAAAATGGTCCAAACAGAACACATTAAATAAATACTTAGCACAGCTCAATTTTACAATGAAATTTTTGAAAACCATTTTACTAGCACTAGGGTGATATAAATCGAATTTATTTCTTTGAAAGAGCTATGTTGACTTCATTTAAACAAAACAATCAAACAATTAGGGTTTGAGAGAATGCAAAATTTATTCGGTAATGAACACCAAATCCAAACTTCGACCGATTTTAAAAATCGTCCGAATCCAATTTCACCTTTAGACCTTTAGACCTGGTCTACAATCAAAACTTTTCGAAATTTCAAAAAATAAAAATCATCCCTAAACTTTATGAAATCGCTAAAAAAAATTTTGAAGAGATTACAAACGTAATAAAAAAACTAAAAAATAACAATGTTTTCGTTATACAATGTATTATTAACATAGAACACTTTGAGTACTGTCAAATAATATTTTTCAGAAAGTAAAACCCGTGTGAAATCATTTGGAAGTAAATTAATTTATAACTATTTTTAAACAAACATGCAAACACAATAAAAGCAACATCTTATTGTGAGTACACTTAAATTAAAAAGATTTTTATGAATTAATGCATGCACACAATTGAGACATATGTTGAAAAATGTGGGGTGCAATTGTCAACATGAGTACTTAATCAAAGGACAATGAATGCAAAATTAGGTTACATTATATATAATGATTTTTTTAGCAATATTGTAGTTAAATGTATTACATATGGTTGTATTTGCATATATTATTTTGATTAAAAAGTAAAATCTGAAGGGTAAAATTTTAACTTAAGGAATTCCCATTTCCAATTTTAAAGTCTAACGGCTGTATTCATAAAATCGTATTTTAAGTTTATTAACCAATTTTAGATAAAATTTACTAAAATTGTATTAATAAACGTTAAATAGCTTAAAATTCCATTGAAAAATATAATAATTTTATTGTATGTTCGACTCTTCTTTAAGCCAACAATAAGTTGATTCGTTAATATTAGGTTGATAACGAAAACTAATTAAATTTAATTTAAAAATAAAAGCCTAAACAAATAATTTTAACGTACATATTTAAATCATTTTAATTTAACGGCCAAAATGATTTATTTGATTCGCCTTTTTTATTATTTGTTGGTTGAATATAACATCATAAAGTAATTACCCAGCAAAAAATAATTGGTGTCATACTTTACAAACGACATCTTAATAACATCTAAAAATGCGATTATATATTTTTCGCTTTTATAAACAAAATTGGAAGTACTTCAAGTATGTTATTTGTGGTGAAAATTCTAGTTCTTTTTCCTCATTTTTTTGCTGGGTAATTGTGTAAATTGTATTGATTGTAAAAATTTATTTTTTGTTAAAATAGTTACAAAATTATATGTTATATTTTTACATAAACTAAATAAACATTTGTAAAGTTCATTTTATCAACAAAAATATAAAGTTAAGAAACCGGAATCAACGAATATTACATAACTGGAATAAATTTTGTAATTTTTCTAACAAATAAACAAATTAAAATAATACTATAATTTTTCTAGATTATGTTTGAAAAAATTCATACAATTTAGAAACGTATAAAAGCAGTTCATAGTATTTTTTATTTTGTAAATTCTTGATATCATAAATAATTTTAATTGTGTATAAAGCCGAAATTAAAAATTTAAAAAGATTTTATTAATTATATAAGTAAGCTAAAATACAAAATTTTATTATTGAAAAAATCGTATTTCCTCCTTTATGAACACAATTTTATACTTATGAGTTAAATAGGTATGATAGAATTTAATATATCAATAGCAATGAGCTATTGATATGTTGATTGGATAATTTAAGAATAAATACTTTTACAGCTGTTAAAATATACATATATAGTATTGTTTGAGCATTCATGAGGGATACCGCAGCTTTAAGGTTAAGTTTCTTTAATTTCCTTTCCAAATTCGTTTGTCATTACGGGAGACAATGAACACATACTTCTTACAAACCATTAAAAGGAGTGTGTTTATGTAAAACGAGCGACGCTGTCTGCTGATTCCTACAAAATGTCATAATGCACAACGAATTGATTTTGAACGATGACATGTGCCGCATGTGGCCAATACGACACGTACTACTTTTGATAATGGTGGTAATGTTTGCATACGTACATACATACGTCGCAATAGGCCGATTTCTAGAAAATAAGCCTTATACTTAGGAATAAACATGGAAAAGTAAATTCCATTTCCCTTTAACATGAAATGAGATTTGGCACTCAAGAAGAGCCAAATGTTTAAAACTTTAATATTTTTAGTAAGTGACAAGAATACGGCGGCGTGTTCTTGTCACTTAATAATGTTTATATAAAATAGAGGATTTATGTTAATAATATTTTAATACAACTTTGAAAACGTGGTCCCTTGCAGTTTCCCGTCGATATATGCCTAAACCTCCGATTTTAGATTACAGTATTCCAAATTATGGTAATATGCTAAAACATTTTTTTAATTTTTGAAAGACAATATTTTGCTTATTATGTTTTTATAAAGATTGCTTTCAACTTTAAGAAAATAGTTTTATTTCGAAGATGTTGTCGTTTTACTTTTTGTAAAAAGGAGCAAAAAAAATTTCTTGTCATTTTAGTACTATTTTTTAAAAAAGTTATTAATACATTGTCTCATTTTGAATTTTATATACATAAATAAATGTATTTTAATTTCATTGCTTTTCTATTTATATGTGTATTTTTTAGTTTATGTTAACACCCCCTTTATTGTGGCTTCATAGCAAGTTGTATATACATAAATATAACTTATTTTCTTTTCTAATCCAGCGATGATTTATTGTAATAATTACTACATTACTTGAACACTTTGACAGTTTTCCCAACAAAACAATAATTATGTACAAACATTGCACAGTGGGTGAAAAAATACGATATCAGTACACAATAATTTCAACGTTTTTTCAATTGTTCTAAAACATATTAGTTACATATTTTTGAATTTGACCTACAGTGCTCTTTATGTCTTTTAACTTCTAACTTTACTTCCTATTGACTCAATGTTTGTCATCCAATGAAAAATCGGAAGGAAACTTTGTATACAGAACTGACTAAGAATTATTTAAGTCGTGTGTCAAGCGTTTGGTTTCAATTATACACGCTGGCAAAACGTCATTCATTAATTTGTGTCTGTGTTCATTTTTTATGTTGTCTATAGTTTACTCTTGTTTGACGCACATAATGTGCAGATTTCATAAACTAAAATGTTTAAAATCTAATTTAATTTTTAAATTCCTTGATTTATTAAAAAGTTATTTGGAAATTAGTAAAATGTCATTAAAACATTATAATTTTTTAAAGAAATTTGAGAAGAAATTATCATTCTTATGTTCATTATTTATACCCTACACCACTATAGTGGGGAGGGTATTATACGTTTGTGCTGATGTTTGTAACATACAAAAATATTGGTCCAATACCCACCTTAAAGTATACAGATCGATTCAGAATCATTTTTTGAGTCGATTAAGACATGTCCTTCCGTCCGTCTGTCCGGCTGGCTGGCTGTCCATGTAAACCTTGTGCGCAAGGTACAGGCCGCAATTTTCAAGATAATTTGATGAAATTTGGACCAAGCATGTTTTTTGGCACAGGGACGAAGCCTATTGAAAATGGTTGAAATCGGTCCATTACTTCACCTACCCCCCATACAACCGTACCTCCCGATTTGAACTATTTATGACATAATTACGTCAAATATTCTGCTATCTCTCTAAAAATTGGCACAAATAAGTTTTATATAAGTATAAATGAACTGCAGATTTTTGTAAGGATCGGCCTATATTTGACCCTAGCCCCCATACAAACCCCCCTTCAAAAAATGTCTTAAACGTCTAAAATTGGCTTGTAACCATTTGTATCGCAATGAAACTCAACAAAATTAACTGTTATTTAGAAATACATCCTTTTCCCAAATTTACCGAGGATCGCCCCATATTTGACCTATATAAAGCCTCATTTAGAAATTTTAGTTTTTTTTTATCAATAAATTGCTTAAATATTTTGGAATTATGGTAATATTCAACATAATATTTTTGTATGTTACAAACATCAGTACAAACGTATAATACCCTCCCCAATATAGTGGTGTAGGGTATAAAAATACCAGTAGTATATGTAGTGGTCATTTTTTTATCAGCTATTTTTCTCCAAACAAACCAGTAAGTAATTAAAGAGTAATTATACTCTCGCCAAAATATTTAATACATAATTTGATTTTAGTACAATTGAAAATTTAAAACGTAATTTATTAATTGAAGCTTAAGCTTTTATTTCAAATAGAGACTTACCGATTAATAGATGATACACTCGGCACATTATCCTGAGAACATATACCTTCAGATAAAAGTCTATCTCGAATTTCCCAAGCAAACATGGTGGGATTTTCGCGTTTATAATTTGCTATAGCATCTACTACGGGGGGAGTGGCAACTTTTGGCTTTGATCCGCCAATAACGCCAGCTTTAAAGCTACCAGTCTCATAATATCTAAAAATAAAACAAAAATATATATTTATAAATATGTATTTTATTTATGATTCGTTGTAGCAAAATTACTACAGACCACCTAACAAATCCCGACGGACATTTACCTATTGTTTATTTTAAACATTATTTTTGAAAATATATGGACACGCGTTAGTTACCAGGCTATATGCTTGAGCTCGGTTAACATTTTTTGCAATTTTTTATCACACTCAATTCATTTATAACTCTGCATTATTATTAAAAAAATCAATATGAAAATTATAAGATTTTACGGAATACTGTAAACACATTTTCATTAATCAGTAAAATACTACATTTTATTTACAGTTAACATTATAAATAAATAAAAATATAAAAATAAAAATTACTAAACAATTTCGCAGTTTCCAGTAAGAACATACTGAAACCTGATTTTTTCAGTAATCAATAAAACTTTACTGAATACTGAACAGTTTTTAGCCCATCAATGTTATAGTTAAACTCCATTGCACCTGCTACTTGGGTACACTTGACTCTCTCCTAAGACACGTCAATAGCTGGTAAAGTAACTAGTAAAGAGCAAGTAATGTGACTGACTCACAAAAGTCAACTTATTAATAACCTTTAAGTAATCAAAAGGAGTAAAATAGTTCAGTTTACTGATTAATCATCCAACAGTCAATCAAACATAAAAAATTTTGCTAGCTAGGGGAATCCACTTATAAAACGTGTGTTTGTTCACATACATATATAGTATGAATGTTTTTACATACATACGTATGTACTTACACCCATTTACAAAACTATTTCTGTCCGTAAATATTATCTAGACATGTACGTGTGCTATGTTAAATGAAATGTGGTTAGAACGTTTTATATTGGTTTAAAATGATGTACCAATAGTATATCGAAAAAAGTACGTACTTACATTAGGAATATAACAAATTTGGCAAATTTTTAGCATAGCGCGTGATGGCCAATGTTGTATAAACAATTAAAATATTTTTTTGGTCATATGGAATCAAAAGCATCACAGCAAAAAATTTACGTTTATGAAAAGCAATGCTTTGAAGCGAAAACGCGTAGTGCGGACCTTCAGCTTAAGGGCTTTTTGATTTTATTTTTTACTTAATTACTTTCTTTCCTTTTTCTATACTTTGTATGTTTTTTTTTTTTTGGTCGTGGGGGAAATTTCCTCTTTAACCCAGCTTTAACTTTTAACGTAAGATTTAAGAATGTTTGTGAAAATGTGTATGAAAACTAAATGCAATTTATTTTTTCGTATGAAAAAGTCAATTAAAGACTAAAATAGTATGTTGCGTTTTTTTATAATAAAATATTATGTTTTAAAAAAATATTTAAAGTTCATTTTATTCTTATTTTATTTAAAGTTACCTTTTACTATTTCGAATAATAAAAGCAATAATATGAGTGTAGTAGCTCATTAAATTGTTGAAATCTATTTAAAATTGTATTAAATGTATATCGTACATACCTTGAGAGAATTTTGGATACACAGCCATGACTGACTCGTAATTGTCGAGATATATCACATGGTCTCACACCATTGTGCGCCAATTCAACAATTCTTTGTCGCACCACATCAGGCAATGGTCTGCCATTGACAAACACTCCACCCAGTTGATTGACACCGCCATGACCTGTATGATGAAAAGTTAAAATTAAATATAACATTATATAAAACAAAGTTTTCGATAATAAATTATAAAAAAGATTTACACAAATTATCTTGTCAATGGTAATGTTAAATGTTAAAACGACTGTTTTTATTAAAATTTGTGAACTATCTCTCAATTTGTGAATTGTTTCTACTAACATTAAAAAGAAACAAAAAAATCTGTATTACCGAGTATTCAAATCAGTTGTTTAAATAGGTTATTTTTAATTTTAATAAATATGATTTTAAATCTCTATTAATGTGTTGCCATATGACAATGCCAAGCACTACATCGTGTTTTCTATGTATTTGGATGCTTTTAAGCTCTAGTACACTTTATCAAAGTTAAGATAAAATAAAATTTTCAGAAAATCGGTGTAAGAATTTGGAATTATGGAACACGTGTCTGGTTTAAAATTCAACCCATTTGGTGTAAAAAGGGGTAAAATATTTTTGCGAAGATCATTAAATATAAAACTTTTCTTCACCACCATCAGTAGTGATAGAGGATATACAATATAAGTATCAACACACAATTTTGCAAATGTAAATATAATATAAACGAAAATCATACGACTAACGTAGATCTGTAGCGAAATACAATTGGTCATAGCTCCCATATAAGGTTCAGTTCCGAAAACCACTTACACGTATATATTTCGTTAAGTTATAAAGTTATCAGGATAAGTAAAATTCGACTTGCATATGTTTTGTGTACACAAAAATCATTCTACAAAAAATTTTTCCGATCGGTTCATTATGATCATAGCTCCCATATAAGATCCACTTTCGAAAATCACTTAAGCGCACATATTTAATTGAGTTATAAAGTTATCGGGATAAAATTATACTTGAAATTGTTAATAAATTTTGTTAAATATTATTTATTATTGTCTTTATTTTTATACCCACCATCAAAATAGATGAGGGGTATATTGATTTTGTCATTCCGTTTGTAGCATATCGAAATATTGGTCATAGACTCACGAAAGTATATATATTCTGGGTCCTTATTAAATTCTAAGACGATCTAGCCATGTCTGTCCGTCCGTCTGTCTGTTGAAATCACGATAGAGTCCGAAAGAAACGAGATAGAGTATAGAATTTTTCTACAAATATTCTTTATATGGTTTGTTTGGCATTGAAAATGGGCAATATCGGTCCACGTTTTCGGATAGCCCCCATACAAGTGGACCCCCGAAAAAGAGCTTTAATGGGTATATCTGTTTTAAAAGTACAAGTATAATAATGAATTCAACATAAATAAATTTCATATGATCCAAAATCTCCCTATTAAATTTTATGAGGATCGGTCTATAATTGACCCTACCCCCATATAAGTCCCCCTTCAGAAAATTACTTTAACGCTCATAACTGACTTAAAAATACGAGTATAGTGATGAAATTCGACACACATAAACTTGTTGTTTTGCTCATTTTTTAATAAGTTACAAGAATAAATATAATTCTAAAATTAAAACATAAAATTTATAATGAAACTTAATTTTTGGCCGATAACTGACATATAATTTTTATACATTCCCGGGTATGTGGGTATTGATATACGAGGTAAAAATAGAAAATCCGTTATTAATCGGTTTAAACATTATATATCTTACTAATTTTTGGAAAAAAAATTAGAAAAAAACTTAGTTCAGATTTCAAAACGATATATATAAGGATACTTCAAAAATGAAAAACATAAACCGGGTATGTGGCTGTTGACATAACGGTTAAATACACTTTCGGTCCCCTCCCGAAAATCACTTAATCGCGCAAAACTCATTACTAAATTAAGATATTCATATAAAATTTGGTATCAGTATTACTCAAATGCCTAGAAATATTACTGGGTTAAGATATCTATATAAAATTTGGTACAAGTATGGCTTATATGCACAGAAATATTAATGAGAAATTTTTCCGATCGATCCATAACTGGTCACAGCCCCCATACATGGTCTTCTTCAGAAAACGACTTAAAGGCACATAACTAATTACCAGTTATTGATAGTTATTCAATTAGTAAAAATATTGCTCTTATATACATAAATTACAATATAAAATTACCATATTTGGTCATAGCTCATACTAGGTCCCTTCCAGAAAATCACTTAGATTCACAATATTCATTACCAAATTATGATATAGATAAGGAATTTTGAAATTTTGTCTTCATATACATAATTGGACATAGCTCCCATACAAAGTCCTTTTACGAAAATATCTTAAACGCACATTACTTATTACCAAAAAAACTATTGATACAAAATTTGGCACAAATATTAGTTTAGTATACAAAAATTCTACTTCAAGATTTTTTTCACGATCGGTTCATACAAGTTTCCTTTCAGAAAATTATTTAAACACACATTACTTGTTATTAAATTACGGTATAAATACAAAATTTGACTGAAATATAGCTCTTATGTACAGAAATTTGGCTTAAAGAATTTTTTACGATCGGTCTATAATTGGTCATATATCGCATACCGAGTCCAGCTCCTAAAAACGCTTTAACCGTATTTAACTATTCAACTAGATTTGAATCTTGGGATTTTTCTATTTAACACATGAGAAAACTTATTTCTACAAATATTTGAACAATTAAGAAAAATTAATATAAATGTAGCTTGTGGAGGGTATTTTAGATTCGGTTCAGTCGAATATAGCACTCTAATTTGTTTTTATTAGAAACAGTTTTGTACATATATACATTTTAATAAGGCGAATATGTATTTATTAAAAATACAAAACAAAAAAATACATCTTATCGAAAACTTGAATTATAAGAACTTTTGTCGAGTTAGCTTAAACATATTATAATAAAAGGGTTTTAATAAAAAGCATTTTGCTGGTAAAGGGTATTTAAGATTCGGTATAACCGAATATAGCACTCTTTTTCGCGACCTCCAAAAATTTGATGACTTTAGACATTAGAACTAATCATAACTAAAGTGGTGTAGGGTATAAATACTTTTGATTTTAGTCTAAAGAACAGAGTACTGTGCGATGCATCATAAAAACATGCATTTGCATATTTTGGTTTCCCTGGTTATGACTCTTAACAATCCATCTATTAATAGTCTTTTATTGAAAAAAATTACAGTTTTTGTTTTTAGATAGTTTTCAGAAATCGACTTGTGAAGAATTGCCAACAAATAAATCGATCACTAACAAATGCTTTTTTCTTTTTTACTTCTGTGAGGTTTGAAGTAATAAATTCATTTTATAAGGGTCGTATGACAAACAATTGTACAGATTACAAAGTGTTAAAACAATTCAAATACATTTGTATTTTTGTATTTTTGTGTTTTATGTTTTCATTTTCACAAAAGAAGCAAAATTGCAATAGATACGAATGTGTTAGAGTACATGCTTATATGAGTTTGAAGTGGCCTACGTTTACATCGATTATCTGATGCTGACGAAGAAAAATTCTGGACTATTGTTAAAAATTTCAAAATAATAAAATTTTTGTGATCATTCCACAAAAATAAACAAAGCAAAATCAACCAAACGACAACAGAAAGAAAGCCCGCTGTTGAATCCACATAATATAATGCAACAATGCTGCAAAAATAAACAAATACATTTTTAGTATAGTGGAATGTGTGTATTTGTATAAACCCTGAAGTACGTGGTGGCCAAGGTGAAGTCAAAATATGTATGCATGCATGTATGTATGGTGGGTAGGTAGGTAGGTGGTAAGTAAGTAAGTAAGTAAGTAAGTAAGTAAGTAAGTAAGTAAGTAAGTAAGTAAGTAAGTAAGTAAGTAAGTAAGTAAGTAAGTAAATAAGTAAGTAAGTATGTATGTATGTATGTATGTATGTATGTATGTATGTATGTATGTATGTATGTATGAATGTATGTATGTATGTATGTATGTTTGTATGTATGTATGTATGTATGTATGTATGTATGTATGTATGTATGTATGTATGTATGTATGAATGTATGTATGTATAAGTTTTTAAACCAACCAAGTAATATCATTTTCCAAATAGGTAAATGTATTCAAGAAGATGCATTAATTTATTATAAAACTGCAGGGTTTAATATGTTCTGAAGAGCACGCAAGTAATACTGACAATTGTTCGTTTTTAAAGTGTTCAAAAATAAAAAGACTAAGGGTGAGTGTTTCCCTTCTTGCTTGTATTTTTGACTACCAATTGTTGAATTTATGCGATTGTTGCTATTTTATGTTTCTATTTGATGATAATAGTTGTCGTATGACATTAACAGTCATAACTGACTGACGCTCGTAGAAGTCTGAAGAAGTAACTATATTATTAGACATGTACGTAAAAAAATTGTGATTTCTCAGTTTGTTTCTCTAGGGTGGCGTGTCATAAAGTCCATAGTCACATAAAATTTATGAATTGCAAGATTGCATATTTTCAGAAAATGCTAAATTTTCCGAACCCTTGTTAGAAATAACTCAGATTTTAAAAGTCATCTTTCTTAATATGTATTATAAAAGTTATTATATAATAATTTTCTAATTATTTCCATAATGTACGTATATCGTTTTTTATTTTTATGGGCAGGTCTAGTAGATGAATACATTGTTATTTCATAATAATAAGGACGTCATAGAAATGTAAAGCTGCCACTCGAGCAGTGAATTCTTTGCAACACAATGCAAAACTAAACAATACCTATAGGATATACAATACAAAACAATTAAATACAATACACATTGTTTCTAACAATAATTATTTCACCTTTTATTGCATTTGTATATGTACAGACATACATATATGCATGTATATAACCCTGCAATTCTGGCTGTACTGTACAGAGTTATCACACAAAACTTGCACATGTCATAGTAGAAAGTCAGATGTTCTAGAAAATTATTACCAGAGCAAGGATTTTTCATGCACTAAAAATACAAAATATGCGCTTATAACATGCACTATAAAATGGTTAGTATGCACTAAAAATATTTCCTTAAACAAAACAAGAAATTATTATTAACCATATGATACCCCCCATAAATTACGAATATATTTCAAATACTACTTTATTTAAAAGTTAGCGCATTTATGTTAAATTTTGCCAAATTTCCGTTTAAAATAATTATTTATTTTAATAATTAAAAGAGGAATTATATATTTTTTTGAATAACTGTTTACACTTTTGGATTTTTTGGTAAAGTTCAAATAAACCACCGCTTAAACTAGCAAACCTCTTAAACTAGCATTAACTAATTAAGTACTCAAAAAAAACTTTCTGGGATTAATTTTAATTTAAACCCTACTCCTTCACCTAAGGATTGAACTCTGATATGAAATCTAAATCGACTCAGAAAGTAATTCTGAACCGATTGGTATACTTTAAGGTGGGTCTTACAAACATCAGCACAAACGCATAATACCCTCCCTACTATAGTGGTGTAGGGTATAAATAGTTAGAAGTTATTTTGTGTTATTGAATACTAACATGCATTTACATAGAAATCCTTGCCCGGATTATCACAATTCACTTCATTACAAGAGTAAATATTTTTGGTTCTGAATAATTGAATATGAGTGAATATTTAGATGTACAATTGTCACCCTATATGATTTCGAACGAAGTGAACAATTATTGAAGATTTCCGTAAATAATAGGGACACATGAACTGCACGTAAAACTGCTGGGTATGCGCATATAGAAAACATTGGTGAATAATTGTTTTATTAAACGTTTCATTTGAGTATATTGACTTTAATTTATTGCTTACACAGATAAGAAGAAGTCGAATAAGTTATTTACTGGCAACAAACAATATATTTTCAACATTGCATAGGGATTTTAATTGGCGTAATAGTTGTTGTTTTTAATCAAAATAAACATTAACAAGTAATCCTATGTATATAAAAATGGATGTGTGTTTATTTGTTTGTTTGTGGATTTGTTTGAACTCTATACTGCTAAATGGCTAAACCCATTTTCTGGAACTTACAGTGTCTTCTAGAGACGTATTCGATATACCGAAAAACGAATCCATTAAATAAAACGATTACATGTACCTTCTCACAGAGAACACACAGTGGTAAATCTGGTATAAACAGAGTAAACCCTGAGCATACCTGGAAAAGGAAGACACATTCACATTCATCAGACACATTCACCCTAGATGTACGAGTGGATACTTAAGTTGCCCACAGCCGTCTTTTGTCATATACACTAAACACCAATTCATTTCCAATGCTTAGTACCACACTAACTTTAAGAAAGTCGAAAAGTATTTGATGTCTCGGCAACAGCACCGAACTTATCCAGAATTATATACTCTACGTACATCAGTTTTTTAACCGACATTCCCTTGCCGAGAATTACAGTTTATACCATAGCTATAACGTGCACCCCGAAGGCACATTTCCAAAACTCTGCCCGTGGTTCTCTGGTTCGACCCCTTGTCAAAACTTTAATAAAATTAGCCGAGTATAAATATGATCATCACCCGGTTATAACCAACAATATATTAAAAAATATGGCAACCTCTACTTTATCAAAAAAATGTTTAATGAGTAAAAACAGACATAAAGATCTAATTAATTGTATTAAAAAACTTTTGATTGCAGTTTTGTTGTTTTTAATTGAGGTTTTTTAATTCGCAATTTGCAAATGGTGCGGAAATGTGCAAAATTTTAATTAGTGTTCGCACTATGTATTCCATGATGCTGTGAATTCTGTCATTTAATCATTACCAGCACCAAGATTAGTACCATCATTTAAAAAACGCTTCATTACAAAAAAATATTGTATGACGTTGTTCTGTTTTTTCCTAACCATATAGAAGCGCGGTATTTATCAAACGTAAAAAATTTTAAATTGAAAAATGTTTGTGTGCGAACATACAAATGTTTTGCTATTTAATTTTGATTACTTTAGTTTTCAGAAAAGTCAAAATATTTAAATGTAAATAAATATTTTGCAAATACAATGGATTTTTTGAAGTGTAGCTAAATAATCTATGAGATAATATTAATAAGTCGTAAACATTCTTTGACCTGTTTCATATTTACAAAACCAAATATATTAAAATTCGTTAGTTTTACCTAATAAAAGCCTACTGTAGAAATTTGACTTTAAAAAAATTTAAAAAATTATTTTTAATATTATAAACAAAGTAAAAATATTCACAAAACTAGTTTTAAGAAACTTTGTATAAGATGATATTCGTTCGATGACGATTCAAGTATCATAATGTCCATGAAAGCTATGATACTCTAAAAAGTGTGCATGATGACATAAAGTGAAATCCATGCCTTTTATGTCACCATGCTCATAGATGTTGTGACATTTTTTATAATTGTCATTACGTCCCAGGACATTTCTTTCGGGGTACAGAAGTTATGTAACACTGATGAACCGATTTTATAAACCAACCTTATATTTTTAATAAAAAAATAAATAAAAAGTTGGATCATTATGTATTTTCAATATCATCGAATTTAGCTTTGAAACAAATTTCAACGGTTAGGTTAAGATATATAGATTCTATAGAAATTAAGAGGATATAACTGAGGTTAAACATTTATTAAAAGTCGAAAGGTTAGACATTCAGATGACATAACAAATTTTATAAATGATTGTGTCTTTCCGCCGTTATAACGTCTAAATATATCGATATATATTATAATATGCAAAAACAAGCAAACAAACGAATGTTAGATTACAATTGTGAAATTATATTATTTATGTTAAACTAAATCCTAAAAAATATATAGAATTATACATATTATATATTTGAAAAACTTCTCAAATAAATAAATTTTATATTTGGATACATATTAACCACTACTATCTAAATTTGGATTTTCAAAATTAATTACAAAATGGTAAAATTTAATTCAACATTGGCGTCATAACTCCCAAAACAAAAAATAAATAACTTCCAAAGAAATTGTTCAGAATGCAATATTCGCTTTTTGGGGTGTTGTTACATTATAAAATAGTTCCATAAAAATTAAATAAATCCCTAAAAATAGTTTATCACACGAAATATAAAAATATATGATTGATAGACGGCCTTCGGCCGGGCGCAAGGGTTTTCTTCCCTTAGGTATATTCGACACTGGCTTTGCTAAGAATAAACTCTCTCTATGTATTAAGATCGTTTGGCCTTAGACCGGCTATATAAAAAATATTTACTAAACTAATACGGTGTTGCTCATATCATAGAGAGGTAAGTCCTTGCGTCCGACCATAGGCCTTCTATTTAGGAAATGTTTATTAAGCGAAGCCGTTGTTGGACATACCACAGATGAGAAAGACCTTGCGCCCGGCCATAGGCCGTCTATGTTGCAACTCTTCATTAAGCGATTTCAGTTATTTCATAATGAAATAAGTCCCCAAATTTGAGGACTTATTTTGTTTTTGGTTTTGGGAAGTTATTTCTTGACGCCAAATTGTTTTTTTTCAAATTTGCACAGAACGGCCTTTTTTTGTTCATTATTGTTCAAAACTGTTCCACTAAACTATAGTTTCTTACATTGTACCTTTTAAATAAAATTAATTTTCCAACCAGATAAATGTAATAATATCGAAAAATAAATTAACGTAAAAAAATAAAATTACAAATTGACTAAAATTTAACACCAGTAAGTTTTAGATACTAATAAACAAAAACGGACCCATCTGAGCAAAATCGAGTTATTCTTAGCTTACATACATATGTTTAACAACAATTAGTATTAACATTTAATTATTTCAATAACACAACAAACTTTTTAAAACTAAATACATAAAAGTAATTAAATTTTTATGTGTACGTTCATACCTATAAAATAATTAATTTCCTTATAGTTTTGTATTAATGGGTTCATTGTTAAATTAATACATAATTGCTTAAAAACGGGTCCAAGATTTTAGTTATTATTAATTCCGAATTTTTTAGCTTTTGAAAAACATATGTATGTATATAACACTAGTTAAATAAATATGTATTGTATGTATGTGTCAATAAATTATATAATAGAAATTATCTTATTGCTTTACATGTATAATATTCCATCATATTTTGATTGTAACGATATGCTGTAGACAAATCCATGATTAATTTGTGCTGAGTTGAAGTAACGAAAACTTTGTAATTTATGGGGGATTTCTGGAACTGGAATCGGAACAGCAATTTGTTGTTGTTGTTTATTAAAACATATGTTGTTTACACTTAATTACATTACCATTAAAAACACTTATTTACTTTTATGTATCTTTACATTATTTACACTTTTAATTTTTTTAATTAGATATTCAGGCCAAAATATTGGATTTTTCTTACAATTATTTTTTTTAATAGTGATTTATAAAAACTTCAATAATTATGGCAACTTTAATAGTAATTTAAATTTTGCATATATATATTTTTTAATTTTTATTATTATTTTGAATTTTAAATGCACGTGTAGTTTGGGGTTTAACTATTTTTAAAATTAGTTTAAATTAGTTGGTTGTCTGTTTAATATCGAAGAATTTATCGTGCCGAACAACTACTGTCATGTAACGCATTTAAAGACGGCTTATTGCGGTTACAAAACGACAGACTGGAATTTTGTGTGTGATTTTTTATAACTTTTCTTATTATTTTGTGTTGTGTTGGATGTGCATGTGCTTTTTGGATACTGGATAAATGTTAAAGGAAAAAACATTTCCAGTAAAGGTTTACCACAATGTTGGCAGATAACCTGGCGGTGGATGTGGCTGTAAATTTAACTGTGCGTGTTTGGTTGAGTGTAAATGTGTTTTACTAAAAATATATTTATGAACATGTTTCTTTTATTTTTTATTTTTGTGTGTTTTTTTTTTTTTTTTAATTTGTAGATTGCTTACTATGATTTTGTGTTTCGCATTAAATGTCACGCCGCGCCACTTTTGCTTTGTAATATGTGTCAACAAATCAGTGGGCAGATAACGAACCGTGCATATACTACCAGTCAGTCAGCCAGAGTCAGCCAACCAACCGAAGTTGGAAGATGTTGTTAATACGTATCTTTAGAGTGGCGCCTAAGAGTGAGCAGTTCCAAAGCATCAACAAGCCATATACAAATGCGCGCGCGTCTTCTTCAAATCTCAAATATTTCCGAAATTAACAAGTAAAAATATTAAATTTTAAAATTGTATTTGTTGAAAATAAATATTTTTATGCACAAAGGAAAACGTTTATTTTATTTATCTTAACTTCACAAACTAACAAATATGTAACTAATGTCTTCAAAAACAACAAAACGCTAAGTTTCTTGCTATCCTGATAATTTTTTCAGGTTTGTCGGTTGGTCTTTCGGTCGTTTCTACTTTTGAATTGTAAGCAAAAATAAAAGACATTTAGGCATAACATAACGACTTTTACAGGAGAGAAAAATATCAATCGAGACAAAAGCCCACAAACACAGTGCTGGTGGTGTCTTTCTGTAACTAATACCGAACAAAGATTTTAATAAAATAATCACTACATACACACACACAATCGAGCACACATACAATCTTCTCTCGTACAAAAATTTAGAAGACAATGATAACAACAAAGATGCTTATAGTGCGTTTTGTTCCATTAATAATGAGCGGTGGTGTGAGTGAATCACACAGTGCGTTTGGCAGAGCGAGCATCTTCCGATACATAGTTGTACACTATAACAATGACCGCCCAACCGCATTTGCGCGCAGCCACTTCTTGACTGACAAACACAGATGTAACGAACCAATAAAGACCTTCCATCCCCGCAAAAGGAAAATAATACATACGTAGGTAGCATTACATGATTAAAAGCAAAAAGCAAGAACAATAAAATATCAATCTGTATAAGATTTCCTGACATTACGAATTTTGTTACTGTCTCTCAAATAGTCTTTCCGTCTGTCTCTTTGGCGATTATTGGTTTAGCTTTTAACAGCGTTGTCAACTTTTTAATTTAAAAAAGCACCAAAATAAAACAAATATTTAACAATTAAGAAATATTTTGAATATTTTTTTTTTGTTTTTATAATAAAGCATTATTAATTTAAATTAATATTTACGTAATATTTAAGTATATTGTGGTCATGATGGTGGCCTTAAAAAAAGAGAAATCCAGATTTAATATTTTCTTAATATAGGAGGTTTCACGCCCACAATAACCATTCCGCCCATTTTAATCAAAAATATTTTTATACTATACCAGTTTCCGAGATATACGACTTTTAATATTTTTTTTTTAGAAAATGGGCGAAACACCTCGCCTATTTTTCCTTCCAGCATTAGCATACTGTGAAAATGTCAAGAAAATCGGTTTAGACGTTTAGGCGGCTATAGACTTATAACCTTCACACATAATTAATTACATACATACATACATACATACATACATACATACATACATACATACATACATACATACATACATACATACATACATACATACATACATACACATAATCATTTCAGGGATGTCAAAGTTGGGAAGAATAAAAAAATAAATTACACAGAAGCGAAAAAGAAGTAGAATTTACTTCATGGAAGTACTAACAACTGAAATCAATCAATATTGATAAAAAAATCTACAGTTAAAATAATGAATAAAAAACCACTAGAAATACCATAAATACATAAATAGTATGTATACATATTTATGGAAAAAAGTTTTGGCGAATTAATGAAAACTTCTAATTTTTAAAATGTATATGCCCTAATAAGGATCAGAAAGTCGTTTGCATGGGGACCTTAATATACAAATATAATATACTAGAGAACTCAGTTAAGCAAAAGTGAAGAATAGTTTGTCATTAGCAAAATCTGATTTGTTTATGCTCAATGTATGTATGTAAATTTAACAATTTTTATACCCTATATGAAAACAGATGGGTGTATTGATTGCCATTCCGTCCTTGTAAGGTTTTAAGACGATTTAGCTAAATGGACTTGGTTTGAGCTCGATTCGTAATTAATGTTTTTAAAAATAAACAAGTAGATATTATAGTCGGGCGAGGCCGACCATATAATACCCTACACCTGTTACAAAAAATTAAATGTGATTTAGTTTTCATAATAAAACATTTAAGTTGAGGCCCTATAATTATTATTAAGTTCATGAGGGTCATCAAGGCTAGTATGGAACTTGGTTTTGCAGATACGAGTATATTAAACATAATTATGAAATTCAAAGCCCCATTCGACGGGTTTAGTTGGATGGGGGCTAGGTGATGGGGGCTAGGTGATCTTAACCATTTTCAATAGAAAATTATGTAACAAATTTAATTAAATTATCTTCAAAATTGAGACCTGTAGTTGGATTACTAGGTTTACATGGAAAATTATTAAGGTGGATATAGGACCAATATATAAACATCAATACATCCACCACTAAAGTGGTGTAGGGTATAAAAAATCACTAACACATTAGCAGTTAAAGATTCATAATAAATATGGTGATAGGTACCATTTGACAGAAACTCAATTAGGTACTTAATGCAAAAATACTCTTAACATAATGTGAATTAAATGATAGAATACGAATGAAAGTATATTTGAATTAAGTAAGAAATTAATTAAATTAGGAATAAGATTTAAAAAATGTAAGGAAATTTACCGAATTAATCCAAAAATATTGATAGTAGGCAGGTACATAGGTTTTTATTATTTAAGGTTAAGATCCTTAACAACGTCTAAAGCGTTTATGCCATATTACAAGGCTGTCATAATCCAAAATTCTATTTATAAAATTTCAAATTCGATGTGAGATCGATAATTTGTGGTAAACGTAAAAACTAAAACTAATCTTTTTACGAATACCTATAAGATAAAAATTAAATTTCAATTTAGATGAGAAACATACATACTAACATAACATTTGAATATGTTTTTTTTTTCAAATCCGTTAGTTAGTTTAAAAGTTATTTAAAAAATAGTAAAATGTCATTAAACATTAAAACCCATTTTTCTTGAAACGACTATTTATGGATTATGTCAGTCTTGTAGTAAATGATGATGAAGAATCATCATTTCGAGTTTAAAAAACATATTCATTAACATGTATGTATATTATTTGTATTTCTATACATACATTAGTATGTAGATACAAACAACTATACAGATTGTTGCTTGCTTACTTAGTTACTTTTCCACCAATAGGCGTTTTGGTTTGTACGATTGTACTCTGTTCCTACAAACACAATGAACCAATCATATAACAACATTTCGTATCTGAGTATTTTATTGTGAATAAGAAATTGAACTTAACGTGCTCTCAACATGTTAATTTTTCTCTCAATCTCTCTCTATACGTGTATGTGTGTAACATATTCTATTTTGGCCATATTTTTCTCTGTCTTACAGTCTCTAATGCCCCTCCCCTTTCAACACTTTATAAGGCAGAAGAAAAAATCTCGAAAGTTGTTTTGTGTAAAATAAAACTACTTATGTAAACAAACGTCCGTACACACACTTTCGTATATGTACTTTGAGGACAAACCTTCAGGGTTGTCGGTATCATGGCAAATAGCTTAGGTGATACGAATCCTGTCACAGGATTGTATGTATATTTTTTGGTTTCAAATCTGTGATAAATTTACCTCAAGTTTGGTGGTATTTTTTGTATCGATTTCAACAGTTTAAGAATTTTAGGGATTAAATGACAGTGGAATATCTGCTAAAAAGGGATGTGCAAATTGACTTAACATACAAACATATATTTAAACAGATATTGTTCATAAATTTTATTTATAAGTTTGTGACGTATCTATGGCACATTATTATAAATTGGAATATTATAATAATTCTTTTCTACTCCAGATTCAGCGCAACTCAATCCTTTTAAAAGGAATACTCCAAATTACCTGGGCAATGAAAAATATGCTTTAAAAAGTGTTTTATGAACCATTTTTAAAATTTTTAAAAGCGGGAATACACCTTTATTTAAAAATCCTTTATGGTATCTGAATGTCTGATCTGTATAATAAATAAAGGTTTATCCTCCGCCAAATCTCAATGTACCCTAGAGATATATTAAACTAAAGCTTGGAAAAACTATAAAATTACATAAACTCAGAAAAGTAAGGTTTGGTATCTGGGTTTCCACCTATTTCAAATTATGTCGGCCTATGTATGTAAAAATGTATGATCGAGAATGGCCGTCCATATGGTACGAGTGATACCCTACATGAGAACTTTGTTCGGGGAGTACGTTTATATGGGAATAATAATAAACCGATTCAACCATTTTAAATAGGACTCAGGGCCAAATTTCATTAAATTATTTTGAAAATTGCGAAATTTAGCGAACCCTGTATCATTGCCCCATATAAAATATTACATATTTTTGGTTGCCCCGGTAAATACAAATGAAAATGTGAGCAAAATTCATAAAAATGTTGCTATAAGTGATAAAAATGAATATGTTAACTGATATGATAAAATGCATATACATATATTACTGCATGTTAGTTAAAAATCGAATACATATATCATTATAAAGGTATCAGATTCCAGTTTTAAATCTACTGAGAAATTTAAAATAGTGCTTTGCACGAGTTTAAAATAATCTCATCCTACCAAATTTGAACTTACATTTAAACTTACTAACTAAACTAAGAAAAGTCATTTCAGGGATTTAAAACTACAAATTTTAATCCAATTGGACCAAAGTGGCAATGCTGATATATAACTACTATAGTTACTATTAAGCTTACAAGATTTAAATAAAGAACATTACATTAATACGTTTGTTTTATTAATTTTAATTCAAATCAAATTTTTAATAGTCAAACATTTTTGCTAATCTAAGAAATTTCTTACTGAAAAGCTTGTTACATTTTCCTAATTAAGTTTTTAACTTTCTTAACTATATAAATTAGGGCTTTAACTTTTATAAAATTTTTGAGAATTCCAAAGCACCTCTAAAAAGAGTATCACTTTTTCCCTAACGTAAATGTTTCGCAGAAAGAGCTCTGAAGTTTTCAATATTTACTGTAAAAAAATATATTTATATATAGTTAAAAAAAATATATTTATATATAGTTAAAAATGCAGGGGACGCAATAATCGCCCTTTTATTAAAAAATCATGCTAATTTGTATGTAAATAGTTTTAGAAAATCGATTTGCTGCGCAAATGTTAATCATTATAATATGATGGTAAAAAGAAGGTACAAAAAGAAGTTATTTACTAAAAAAAGATATACATTTGATGATGTGAAAAGTACAATAACTAACATAAAAAAGTATGCTACCTATCTATCAAAAAGCTTGTTTTAATTTTAAATTTGATCATTTTCATTAACATTTTCATTAAAAATTTGTTCAGTACATTCCAGATATTATTGTCCAGAATTATGGTTTGATATAAATCCGCAGAATACAAATAATTGTTAAATAAATATGAAATACAAATATCCCAAGAAAAAGGTAATAAATTAAAAATTAAAAAAAACTCTTTCACCACTTCTTCAATAATATTTATTTTTATTAATTTTATATGGATAAATCCTACTTATTCAGGTTTGAGTTCGTCATTTTTATTCTAGTAATTCGATTGAGCATCCGTTATTCTAATTGGAAAATACAATCCACATATATATGTTTATATTATAGGTCCAATTAAGTTCTGTCCAAGTAGATTCCCTACAGTACGTAAAGTGCACCTTTCACTATTTATAATATCGCATATACCCACTATCAAAAGAGATGGGGGTATATTGATTTTGTCATTCCGTTTGTAACACATCGAAATATTGGTCATAGACCCACAAAAGTATATATGTATATTCTGGATCCTCATTAAATTCTATGACGATCTAGCCATGTCTGTCCGTCCGTCTGTCTGTTGAAAGCACGATAGAGGCCGAATGGAAACAGCTAGAGGGTTGAAATTTCACATAAATATTTCTTATAGGTAAGGTTTGTTTAGGGAATGTCGGTCGACGTTTTCGGATAGCTCCCATACAAGTGGCCCCTCGAAAAGCAGCTTTAACAGTCATAACTTGTTTAAAAATACGAATATGGCGATGTAATTTGGCATAAGTAAGTTTCGTACGATCCAAAATCACTATGCAACATTTTATGAGGATCGGTACATAAATGACCCTACCCCCTATATAAGGTCGCTATTTTCGTATTTTTAAAGGCTTAAAAATACGAAAATAGCGATGAAATTCAACACAAATAAATTTAATACGAACCAAATTCTGTCTACCAAATGAGGATCGACCCATAATTGACCCTACCCCCCAATATAAAGTCCCCTTCAGAAAATTACTATTCGACATTAGTAAGTTTCATTCGAGTCAAACGAGGTTTGATGGTGTGTATATAAGATTCGCCATAGCCGAATATAACACTCTTACTTATTTTATTTCTAACATTGCCAGTGGGTGATAATTTACTAGTGTTAGTTCTAAGTGACTGTCGAACTAGGAGCTAGTTCGTCGTACTGCAGGGTTTGGTACGTTCAACACGAAATTTTGCGTTCAGCCTTTAAAGGGCAACCTCCCAGCAAAAAACAGGCAACGTACATACTTTTAAATGAAAACTACTTCCCATATACATTACTTAGAAGTACTTTTGTACTCGGCTTTGTCACTTTTCTCATTTTATTTCATTGTACACTAAGAATTTGTATTTAACAACAACGAAAAGAAAGCAATAAAATAGCTAAGTAGTCGAGCGGTGAAGAGAACATTTGACAACAATGTAAGAGTTTGTTGGGGTTATATACACAAAACAAAAGGGGTAATATTTGTGAGTGTGGTCAGTTTTGGAATCACTAATCACAATTTTTTTTCGATTTACTTTAATTTATTTATATTAATATCAGTAATAATATAAATAAAAAGTCGATAACAAGTTTTATGTTTGTAGATAATGGAATGAGACATGTATCAGTCGGTCATTGTTTGGCTTCTATATTCATTCATTATTTTACTCGTTCATTCATAAATCAACCTGTATTGCTTATGTATATGTACGTTTGTATGTATATATATGTGCATGTATGTTGAATTAAGTGAGAGGACCAATGCACCATGTATCAATTACATGTATTAGGCTTTCTGTCTGTCGGTCTGCGAGCCAGGTTGCATAAAACATAAGTAGTGGACAGACAGACATACTTACATACATAAAATCAAAAAATAGTTGCAAGAGGAATGTTTTCTGTCATATAATGTTTAATGCATTTGAGAAGTCCCACGAAGATAAAATATTGTGTCATGTATGACATGAATTTAAAATGTTTTTTTTACAGTAAATGTACAATTATTTTTGTACATATTCATGTATATAGACGAAGAATAATTGTTCAAAATCTGAATAAAAACATGATGAAGTCAAATCTTAAAAATTTTATTTTACTTTTTAGGTGACTAAAGAAATCGGAAATTTTCCTAAAATAAAAAGTCAATATATAAAGTTAAGAGAAAATCATGGTGTTGCAATCTTTCCCATGCTGTGAAAATGGTTGATAGCAATGTATTCAAAACTTTAACATGTTAAGTAAAAAATCCGTCTATAAAAAATTTCTTTATTGAGTCCTGATTAAGTGAAAACCATAAAAGGGTACTTTTTGACAAATTATTGAACTTAAAAACATGAAATTAAGCATGTAGTGCCCGAATTATATGGGAACCCATAAAAGGTATTTGAAAAGGTACTTTTTGAATTTTCTATAATATTGAACCTAAAAATACGTACCTATCAAAAAAGTACTTCCAAAGAAGTAAAAAAAAGAATTTAGTCCATAGAAGTACACAAAAAAGACCTGAAGAAGTTATGATTTTAACACAGGCTTGAAGGAGGTATGTTCTTTTTCTTAGACTCCAAATTCACTACATCTGAAGTCATTCTCAGGATGTAAATTTCTGTTCTTTTTTGGAAGTTATTAGGAGGTAAAATTGTAGTATTATGGAATACAACTTATTTGTCTCAAATAAAAAAATTAAAAAAATTAACTCAAAAATAATATTGATTTAATTAAAAATAAGTATGTAGAGCCCGTATTAAGTGACAACCCATAAAAGTTCCCTTTTTCCTTCTTGAATAAGAATCATAGAATGATGAAATCAAGATTAAAGGGTCCTTATATTTTCAATATTCTCTTAAAGAGGATATTGCAGATATATAATATTTATTTTATTCCATTACGATGAGAGTAGCGAAGCACACTGGGTGCACAATTATATTGTATGTAAACTACATAGTCAGAATGACTAAATAATCTTGGAACCTGTCAGTGTGAGAATTTTGAAAACAATAAGAGAAAAAATAAGGAACTAAAAAACCCTATTAATATGATATTGTTATCCATTTATTCATACGTCCATCCATTGATTTACACAAACATACAGTTGAACAAAAATATGCATCTGTCAAATTGTTGTGGCCGTATTGTAAACAATCCAAACCACAATAGTTTTGTTACAATTCGATATAACTATACAATTATCTAAGCAAAAAAGCTCTCGTAATGTATTTTTTACGGTAGGATGTAGTTTTTTATTCAACACTTTGTTTCTTTGTCTGAAGCAACGTCGTTGAGGTTTCACTTTTTATTGTTTTAACAATTGTTGTCCATGTTCATTCAACAAAACATAACAAAAACAACACAAACTCAAGAAATATTTCTCAATTAAATCCGAATAAAATTAACAATGTATCGATTATTTTCTTTTAATGTGTCATAACTCAAATAGCATAGTTTTAAGAAAAACGGCTTGAATGTACACCATAATTGAAAATAGATGAAATTATTACTAAGAAACAAAAATCAAAATTTTGAATTATGACACTCTCTAAGTAAATAAACCACATCATATCAAGCAAATACAAACATATAATACATACCTGCAAACTTACATGCGTAATGTTTTTACTATGCATCAGTTTGTATGATTGTACAAACGCAAATCCATGAATGAAGATCGAAAGACTGAATGAAAAAGTAAAGTATTTAGTACAAAAAGGAAACTATAAAAACCACAAACCAAACTTTTGACGGTAACAATAAGAACTAAAAAAACATCTTATTTGTAAAGAAGCAGAAATTAAATTTCAACATTCCCAACTATTATCTCGATAAATATGAATGTAGTTTAGTGCGTATGTCATCTAATAGAAATTTCAATACACATTTGTATAAATTTGGTATTGCATTTTTTTATAAAATTAAATATTTTTTAAGTAAATGTTAAAACAAAATGACAAGATTCACAACATTTCAAATTTACGTGAAATCAGGATTTCACATAAAATTAAAAATGTGGTGTTCCCGTTTTCACTTGGTTTCAAATTTAGTTTTACAACAACTTTGTAACAATGTAAGAAGATTGTTTACGAAATTGCAAAGTGTGTAGAGTTGATTTAAAAAGTTGTGAGTTAGTTGAACGAAAGATCAAAATGTTTTGATATTTTTGCAAGTTCTACAAACGGGTCGCAACTTTAAACATTACAACGTACAACATTATTCTATTTTACTCTTCATTTTATGGTGATCGCAGAGCAAGTAACGTCGTAAGTGTGTAAAAATACAACAAAAAATTTAAATTGCAATTATACGCTCACGCTACCATATTCGTTCAAAAATTATTTTTACAATATAAAGTTGTATTAAGGGATTGTTTACAATATTGTAACGTTTGTGTAATAAACAAATTTTTTAAAAAATATAAATTGTTATCCAAAAGTCCAAATGTGAAACGATTTAAATTCTTTTTGTTCGGAAGTGAAAACGAAAACTTCAAGTAAATGTTAAATCGGTCGTTGTCACATTTGGTCTTGTGAATTCGGAAGCCAGAACAACTCATAAAATCGATTTGGATGAAATTTGTACCAAATTTAGTATTAAGGATAGTAGGCTAGACAATAATTTTCAGATCAAGAACTGGCGGACTTAGAGGGGGTCAACAATTTTCCAAAATTTTCTGCCATCGGCAAGATCACCCGTAAAAAGTCCATATCCAAAAAATCAATTTATATAAATTAGTTTTCGATCTAATCCAAACAAGTTCCAAGTATGCTTAGAAAACTTGTTAAAACTTGTTAAAATTTGATAGTTAAATGGGTTTTAATAAAAAAAGCTGGCTGGTGGAGGGTATTTAAAATTCGCCTTAGGTGATAATCGCACTCTAATTTAGTTTTTTACATATGCCCCTTGCATCCCACTAAGTTTTTTCTAAGCAAAACGAAAACTCATTTGAAAATATTAAAATATATAAAATATTTTTTTGGAACATTGAAGAAATAGCTATCTGAACTCCTTTGAATTTTTGCTACGAACACTAGGTGAAAAGTTACACACATTTAAAAAAACATGACCAAAATGTTCAACTCCCTAACGCCGGCCGTTTTTGACCGATAGAACTTAAAATTCGTGTAGGGACTACTATCCAATACATAATTTAAGTACTTGACACGAAATTGTCCATGTGTATGTTTAACTCAAATAATATATATAATAAATGAAATGATATATATAATTTAAAAGAAAAAATGTATTTGCTACTTTATACTTTACATATAAAATTTTCAAACTTGTTGTTTACATTATTAAACAATGTTTTTGGATGATTCAAAAAAATTAGATCTCGTACAAAAATACATCTTAAATAATACTAATCGACTTACTTTCTGAGTCGATTAAGCCATGTCCAGCTGGCTGTCCATGTAAACCTTGTGCGCAAGGTGCAGGTCGCAATTTTTAAAATACATATTTTGTTGAAATTTCGATAAGTGTTTGCCCCAACGAGGAAGCCTATTGAAAATGGTTGAAATCGGTCAATTATTTCACCTAGACCTCATACAACCCTACCCCCGGAAAAAGCTTTTGAGTTCTTAATTTGTTAAATATTGTAGTAATTTGTTAAATATTGTAGTACAAAAATCGGCAAAACATAGTTTTATATACGTCTTTATAATACTTCGTAATCGGACTTTATATCTCTTTTCTCCTTCAGCAAATGTCATGAAGGTCAATAATTAACTTATGAACACTAGTATCACGATGACAACAAACTACAATTTGTTAAAATATTTCGCAATTAAGGTATACAACTTAAATACTTTATTATTAAAAATAATACA
>NC_060949.1:5057048-5084752 GCF_022045245.1 Lucilia cuprina
ATTAAACAGGCTTAACTTTGTGACTGTTTGATTTCTCCATTTGCTAAATTGTAAAACGCATACAACTTTTTTTCCCGTTCTAACATAATAAAATAAGCACTCAGGATAAACGTATTACTTCAGGTGTGTCACAAATACACATTAATCATAAAATGAAATTTAAGTTGATCCTTTCTATGAAGAGGTTATCACTGTTCAACAAAATTTCTTTATTTTAATAACAAACTATATTGCTCAATTTTCTTTTAATATCAATAAGTAAAAAAGACAAAATATACTAAAATAATATTTCATTTAACACCTTGCAATGTAGAGTTATGTGCATAGATATATGTGTTTATTTGGGCACTGCTTATTTGATTTAATTGGAATACCTTATGCTTTTTACGCAAATATCTAAAGAATATCATTTTTCTACAAATTTGCATATTGCTATAACCAAATTAACTTTTGAAATGGAATTATTTATTGAAACTTCACATTTCTGTAATGTGCCCTTTTCTACAAGTTTTTCAAAGCTAATTTTTAATCTAATACGTATGGTCTTACGTCTATGCATAAGTATTTGTATAATAAAGATAGATGAATGCTAATAAGTTTTATTTTAATCTCAGTTCACTTTGAAAAATTATAAAGACCCATTTATGGTTATGTGCGATAAAAGTAAACAAGTAAGAATGTTTAGACGGGCGTGACCGACCATATGATGCCCTACACCAGTTATGAACATTAAATGTGATTTATTTTTCATAATAAAGCATTTATCTTCTACTACCTTGTTCCGATACATTTAAGCAATTTATGGATGAAAAACTAATTTTCTGAAAAAGGATCTGGGGAAAATATAAATTTTGTGAATATATTTATATTTATATAATATTTATTTGTGCTGAATTTCATCGCGATATTTGTGTTAATAAGTTAATTTTGGGAATTCAAGTAAATGAAGGGGGCTTTGTATGGGGTCTAGGGTCAAATAAGATCCGATCTCTATGAAATTTTGCAATGTCATCAGGGCTTGCATAAAACTTAATTGTGAAGCTTTTTATCGATATACAAGTATATTTAACATAATTATGACCTCAGAAGACTTTTTCGGGGGATTCTGTTGTATGGGAGCTAGGTGAAATAATGGACCGATTTGAACTACTTTCAAAAGGCTTCGGCCAAAGAAAGCATGAGGGCCATATTTAATCCAATTATCTTGAAAATTGTGACCTGTACCTTGCGCATGGACAGCCAGCCAACCCCACTGTGGTGTAGGGTATAAAAACGCAGATAAACACAATGATAAATTCTTCTATGTAGAATTTTATAAGCACTTCACCAGTGTTGCCAGGCTAAATATTTTTATCCTCCCCAATGAGCCCTCTTGTAGAAAATCTCTTTTTTTGGTATGTATGTATGTATGTATTTACGTATGTATGTATGTATGTTTCTGGCTTTTTCTATATATATATATATTATATATATATATATATATATATATTATATATATATATATATATATATATATATATTATAATATATATATATATATATATATATTATTATATATATATAATATATATATATATAATATATAATATATATATAATATATTATATATATATATATATATATATATATATATATATATATAATATAATATATATATATATAATATATATATATTATATATATATATATATAAATATATATTATTTTTTTACAAGAATTTTAAAAATTTTTTTAAATATTTTTAACCATAAAATGGGGTAAAGTTTTGCACCACGTCCAAGATACAAAGAATAACATCGTGTCTGTTAAATAAAATCTCATTATCCAAGTGTCAGTAATGTTTATAAAATCAACTATTTACATGTAAAAAGACAGAGATAATTAACAAGAAACTCACAATCTTTTAAACTGGGGATGTTTGTGTGACATGGTTTTGCCTTGAATGCTTAGGTTTTTGAAGCAGCTTTTGACTTTTTGATACAGTACGTAGATACAAAAAATATAAGGCCACAATTCAGTATAATAGTATTTTGGTTCGGTGCGAACTCTAGCATGTAAATTTAAATGTGTATGGAAATATGCCAGCTAAATAAACCAGCGTTGATTGTCTAAATATCAAAGATTCGCTGGGGAAAAGTCGACATTTTAATAACGATGTATCTTATGTATACAACCAAAAACACAAACACATTAATGTGATGATGGAAGACTAATGTTATATTTTTGAAGTTTTCTATTTGTCGAAAGGTTATAAAATATATTAAAAATATGAAAAAACATTTGTTATTTTTAAAGCAATTGAAATATTTGTTAATGTCAAACAAGGTTCAGGAGTAAAAAGATACATTAATATGTGTAATTATAAAAAATCTATTGGGACCTACAAAAATGGGAATTTTATAAACTACCTAAAACACTTATAACAGCCATAACTGGTATAAAATTACTAGTTTACCGATGAAATACTACATAAACAAGTCCTAAGTGAACTAAAATCCAAAGACCAGATTTTATGAGGATCGGACTATAATTGACCCTATCTCCCATTTAATATTTCTTTAAGTTTTCACAAAATAGTAGTTAAAAATTATTGTTTGGAATATAAGACACTATAAACTTTGATGTCCTTTATAAGGGCTGAATATAAAAAATGAAGTATGCAGAATTGCTATTAACCGAATCTAGTTTCTAGTTTTTTTTCGATCGACAAAAACTTTTTTGTAGAAAAACTCCGTTTTACGGTAAAATCTCTCCAAGTTTAATATTCCGTATTTTTATCAGTATTTTTTCTTAAAATGTGAACAAAAAATATATATATTTATTTAAAAAATTTGTGTTAAATTTTACGCTATTTATATTCTCCGATTTTTTTTGGCGATTTCTTAAAACAAAAATGACAATTATTTTAAAATTTATCGAGAAACTGACGTTTTTTTTCGAAAATTCGTCTGGCAGACTTGAAAAACATTTGAAATTAGTTAAATTTCAACGCATATATTTACAACATTTTTAACAGATTTTTTTCTAAAACCTAATTGAGTTCAAAAATATTCATTTCCAACATTTATACACGAAAATATACTTGTTTTTTATTTATAATTAACTTAAATATGTATCTTTGGGTTAAGGAGACTCAAACATTTTACTGCTGTGTTATATAATAAAGAATTTAATTTACGTAAAGCTTTTTGATATTAAAAAAAGAGAATTTCTACAGGACAAACACGTATACACATACACATAGTCTTGAAAGATATGCCAACGTATTTTCTGCATAGGTAAATGGATTTTGTTCAGAACGATGAAATCTTTTAAGTATAACAATTATAAAACCGTCACACCACTCGGCAATTGCTTTTAATACCACTTTATTACAAATTTTGTTGATCTGACTTTTGATGGCATAATTTACGCTACTATACGTGGCTGTGTAAGTACAACCATAATTGCCACCCTTAATTTACCACCAATCTTATTTGAAACCATTGTAAACAAGAACCACAGCAATATTGTTACATTTGCAACATCATCATCATCAACAACGTTGTCGTCGTTATCTTCTTTTTATATTTTATATCCCAGCAAACATTGAGATATACTTTCACTTATTTAAGAATTTAAGAGAAATTACTTCTTAAATGTCAAACATTTGATTTAAAAATACTTATACATATTTGTGAGACATAAGATATTGATATTTACCCAACTCAAAGTAGCAATCGGTAGAAATTTAGATGTTTATTAAGCTATATCTGTTCTTCTGTATTTCGTCTGTCCATATAAATATTGTAATTAATTTTGAAGATAATTCGATTAAATCTGAAACACTTGGCTCAAGGACGATAATTATTTAGTTAAATTTCGGTTCATTATTTCATCTTGCCCCATTCATCCAAATTCCAATCTGATATAATTGTTTAAAATGCTACTGATACGGAAATAAATAATAAAGGCGTTCTAAAAATAACATCAAACATACATATTATATCTGTTTAAATAAAAATTAATTTAAATAAAGTCAAAATGACGATCATTGTGATTTTGTCTGATGGGTTTACTGTGTTTCAAAGAGGAAGATAAGTTGAAATAAAATAGAGGAAAAGAAAGTAAAAAGAACATGACCATATGCACACAAATACATTCAACTCATGGTCGTTGAAAAGGTTACACTTAAATATTTTGGTCTATGGATTTGCCACCCTCTTATTCGTAGTCAAGTGTAATTGCCATTGTTGATTACATATTTTAGAAAGAATCTGGCAGCTGCCTTCTGTCAAATGTACAACATGTACGCCACTATTACGCTATGAATTAACCCATTATATAACTTTTTCGACAAGTGCTTTAAAATAAATTATTTTATGGTGCTAGTATTCAGAAGGGAAATTATATCTATTTTTTTTTGCAATTCTTGTTTTATTGGAAAAACATTATTTAATAACAAATTGAGAATATATAAACTCATATCGATTTTTATATAAAAAATCGAAAAGTAGTCTTAAAAAAAAAATTATGTGAAAAGTGTGAAATGCTTTTAAAGGAAAAGAACAAAAAGGCTTTAAGCGGGACTTAACACAGATAAAAATATGCACAATTTTCTTCTTAACATAACTTGCATAAATATATTTTCGATTTTTATAAATATTTCTGTTTGGGTTTATAACGAATTTGTTTGATTTTCACAAAGAAGATAAATATTTTCAAACAAATACTTTATGAAATAAATTTAATTTTCAGTAAATATTTTTACTTATCCAATAAATGATTTTGTTTGGCTTTTAATTTTTTTGTCAGCATTTGAAATACGACAATAAAACAATTGGATTGTTCTAAAAACAATTTATATAATTTTTATTTGGTTTATAATATTGAATGTATAAGTGTTTCAGTATTCGAAGTACAAATTTTAATTTTATTAAAATTATTGAATTAGTAAAATTTAGTTGAAATTCAATATATATTTTATAACAAAATTTTTATAGATTCAATAAGAAATCTTGTGTGTTATTATTGTCAAAATACAATAAGTAATTTATCTGTTTCAAATCAAAGATTTGCTTAAATTTCAGTACAAATGCAAATAACTTGAGTTATTGTTTCAGTAAAATAATTGTTTGCGAATGTTGCGAATATTTATTATTGTCTTTCGTAAATAGCATATTATTTTAATAAGAAAAATCCTGAAATTTTTTTCAATAAAGAATTTACGAATTTGAGTGACCCTTTCAACAAAACCGTTACTCACAATGGATTTAACTAAATGTAGGGGTTCTGAATCCCATAAGCTATTGAAAATGAATTTCGAAAGATTTAACCTGAACACCTGCCTTGACCCAACAAAATGGATCAGGATTCATCTTTTATGAACCGATCAATGTAACAAAGGAAATAGGAATTTCCAAAGTCAATTAATTCCAATAATTGCCCCGACAAATAGTCGCGCAGCATTTATCAATATATCCCGTTGAGAAGGCAACAGCACCGAAGAACTTCCCCGAAGCATAAAAACTCATAATAAATCAGTACTAATCTCCAATACTAGGGGTATTAGTAAGCACCTCTTTACCCCGGGATTGCAATACACCATAATGGAGTTTCATTTGGAATAATAAAAAGGAGGGTAGAACCATAAATCCTATTTAGTAACGCTGACGAGAGCAGGTAAGAGTCTCCTCAGAATGAGTCCGCGGTTAGTATGATAATACATAACTCTTCAAAATTTTACGTGCGAATTCTTTGTCACCAGAATTTCGTCGAAACTATATCCAAATATCTTGGGAACAATGTTATTACGTATATAACATGCCTCACGAATACCGATTGTATAATTCATAGGAATTAAGTTTTTTTTACCAGTAAACATTTTCCATTGCCAAGGTGAAGTCTTTCGAATCAACCTAACTTATCCAAATTCAATCATAATATAAAAACCCATAAAGCATAAAGTTGTGTACTATTTATATATCCGACAATCACAAATTATATGTATATATTGGCAGCCCAAAATCTTTACATTTTAAAGAAAGCTGGGAAATGCAGGATAATAGCACATAGAACGTTTTTAAAGTTTAATAATAATCCAACAATTAAATATTTTCTAACTTCTAATAAAAAAATATATATTGGTAACATTCTATTAAGCAACACTTTGTATACTTAACCTATCAAAATATGTATGTACATTTGTATCTATACATCGCAAGATACATTTGATTGTTAAAAATTTAAAAGAACAATATTTAAACATTTTTGTAATTCATGCAGGATTTTTTTAATACAATAAAGGGACAAAATAAATATTAGTCGCAAAAACGACAAACATTATAATAGAAGCGATCGCATAAATATCAGTGGCAAAACAACTAAAAAATCTACAAAATAGTAACAAACTCACACGTGTGCTGCATTATCATCAATGAACAGCCATCCAAAGCAATAACATAAACATCCACAGAAGTACCCCGAAAATTTTGGAGTTTATGTACCTCTTCTATACAATATTTGTCCCCAAACAACTTATTTGGTTGATTTGAATCTGTATAATACTTTGAGGAAGTGTGTCCCCAAATAATTAAAACTTAATCGAAACTAATATATCTCTACCACAGACCTTAATATATCTTAGAAACACCAGAAGTTATATATTGCAGAGCCAGATGTACATTTTTAATAACAAAATGTAAGCCTGAGTATTGTAATCTCTAGGAAGGCAATAAACCATAAGTATTTTCTCAAGTTGAAACAGCCATCTCTAACTGCAGGGTATCAGTAATATGGACAACAAAAAGAGTACTATCAAACTATCGGTAGCATAAACGCCCAATGGGTGCACGTTTTACTTGTTGCAGTAACTAAAATGTATAAACGAACGTCCAACTAACTACACATGTCTGTTGTCTGTCTGCAGGTATATCTGTCTACTTGTTTAACTGCATACTACATATTTACAAAATTTTCTTCATTGTTGTTGTAGTTTTATTCATAGACGTTTATTATGATAAACTGCACTTGTTGCGCAAAATTGCAACCATAATACAAAAAATAAAACAAAAATAAAACAAAACTTAAAAAACAAAGAATTGTGTTTAAATAATGAAAAAATGTACATATGTATGTAGAATAACATTTAATATTTCGTTTCCTTTGTCCAGCACATGAGATTTTCGTGCTCATGTTTTTTGTGGTTGCTGTTGTTTGTTCGTTTGAGATTATAAAACAAAGGATTGAAAATAGCACGACGTTATCATCTAACTTTTAATGTTAACGGCTGCATTTTTGCAAAAATACAAATAACACATAGTCAATCTGCAACGAAATCAATAAACTAACAAATATGTTTAGACTGATTTTAATATCAAAATTATATACATTCGTATGTATATGTATAGAGTATTGTAGGTCTTATTGTGCAATTGTAAGTAATCCACCCAAAACATAGTGTTTCTTCTGTACAAAAAATATTTCCTTAAATAAAATTTCAACAATTAATAATAAATACTATAATCCAATCTAAAGTTACGTCAATCCTATCAAATCCTTTATCCTAATTACATATCCTTTAAATCTATATGTATAAAATTCGGCTTAAGTCGGTTTTAGTGACATTTTTCAAATCACGTCGAAAATTTCACCACTAATAAAGAATTCGATTGTGAGTGAAATGACGTAAAAATTTTTTGTCGGCCACGCCTACTTTAGTGTGGGCGGGCCTCTAAAGTTCAAAATATTTATGGCTATAAAAATATCGGGTCAAAATTTATGTTTCCCAAAATTGACCTATAATGGGTTCTTGAGCTTTTCATTAAGGTATAATATGTTTCTGTAAGTATTATAGTTCCTGAGATATTAATAATTTAATTATGATTTTGCTATTAAGAAAAAAATGTATGTATACTAATCTTTATTAAGCGAAGCCGGTGTTGGACATACCATAGAGGAGAAAATCTTTGCGCCCGGCCGTAGGCCGTTTATTCAGGAAATCTTTATTAATCGAAGCCGGTGTTGGACATACTATAGAGGAGAAAATCCTTGCGCCCGGGCGTAGGCCGGCTATTTAGGAAATCTTTATTAATGGTTTTTGAAATCACTCTCGACTCAAACCACTCGAAAGTAGGCGTGGCCGACAAAAAAAAAATTATATCTTTTATCGTCTCAAAACGTTCTATATTGGGTTCTTTTTTTTGAGAAATGTCACTAAAACCGACTTGTTCCTAAAATTCTAACGTTAAACCGTTGAAATTTAAATAAAATGGGTAAATTCGGTAACCTTATATCCCCTAAACATTTCCATGGTTCTTTTTAAAGATTGTATATTCAACAAATATTTAAACAAATAAATAAAAATAACTTATACATATGAATACATAAAAACGGGCTCCCACTACGATGTTGCAACCTTTTGGAATAGAATTTTTATTTCGTTAATGGGAACGGAAAAAAGTACCAACATGGGAATTTGAGTCAATTTAGATAAAAAATGTTGATTTAGAAATACTATGCTAATGTCCATTTTTAGGAGATTTTTCGTCTTGCTCTCATCAGGGTTACCTAGTGTTGCCAACCTGGCTGGACTTGGCTGGATTGTACAGCTTTTTTAATTCTTGTCCAGTTTCAAGCTGAAATTTAATTTGTCCAGCTAAATAGACATTTTTTAGTACGCTGCAATAACTTGGCAATAATTTTTATGTTATTTTTGTCAAATCATGTTAGCCAACACTGATTGTACATTTGTTATACAACTATGTTATGATTTTCCTTTTTTATCATCAAACTAGACTGAATTATTTTTTTTTACTGTTTTGTTTTTGGAACTATTTTTAATTTTTACATAAATAAGCATATGTAAATATGTATGTGACAGACTAAACCGAAAAAATTTAAATTTTAATAATTTAATTTTAATTGTAATATTTTTAAATAATAATACATGTGAGCAAAATCCAATATTTTTAAGAATTGGATATAATTTTTTTTCAATTTTTTTTTCTGTAACAAGAACCATATTTAGTGGTTTAATTGGATAATGAAAACGTTATTTTATTGATTATGTGATAATGTGATGTTTCTTCAGATTTTTCATAAATTCCAAGAATAGTATATATACATTGTTTGCTCTGATGAAGATTTCTCAGTGTGTTTCACAAAATGACAAATAAACTGAAAAAACGTAACACTTACCATCACCGGAAATACTCCCTTGAGAACTGCGGGAATCTTCTGAAATGATAAAATAAAAAAATTTACATTTATTTTAGGAGTTTTATATGACTTCAATTTTTTAATAAATATTAAAATAAAATCGAATATTTCATTATTTTGAAGATCAATAATTATAAAGAAATTTAGTTTTTTAAAAAAGCAAAATATAACAAATAAGTGTGTTATATTCGGCTATGCCGAATCTTATATACCCACCATCAAACCGTATGGCGTAAATTTGGTCTAGTAGGTCAAATGGGAGAATAACCGTATTCTTTGGGTCCAACCTACCAAAATCGAAAAATTTTTAATCTTTTATACCTTCAAAACTAATTGTCCAAACTAATTGTTTTGGATTTGATAGCCTTCTAATTTTATATTAATAAATAGCCTTTTAATTTTATTTTAATAAATAAATTTTGATATTTCATTCAGTTTTGTTCGAAATGGCTTTAAAGTTTATGTCAATATTCACTTACCGTGTATGTTTTTAATTTTTGAAGTGATGTATATCGTGATCTATATATCGTATTGACTTGAAATTTCAGAGTAATGTTTTCTTTAAATTTTCCATTTGGATATATATTTGTTAAACCGATTTATTACCGTTTTTCTATTTCTACCTGTACATCAATACCAAACATACCCGGGTATTTATAAAAATTTTATGTCAGTTATCGGACAAAAATAAAGTTTTATTACAAATTTTATATTTTATTATTAGAATTATATATATTTTTGTATCTTAGGAAAAAAATGAACTAAACAACAAATTTTGCTTCAACTACAGAATCATTTGTCATTGTTTAGAAATTAAAATGGACCCTGTAACATTTACAAACATGGACCGATTTTGATGAAATAATTTTTTTCATTTTATAAGACCTAGTAAAGTAAAATTATGCTGATTAAAAAAAAATAAAATTTGACCATAACTTAGCAATCTTTTTGTTTCAAAAAAGTTTCCTACTTTCGAAAACAAAAACAATTTCTTTAATGCTAATCGATTTTATATACTTTAATAAATAATATAGAAAAAAGCCTTTAACACTCTTCAAGAATAGATCAACCAATGTTCCAAATTTTCTATTCTTGCATAAATTATACTAATTTAATTCTTATAAAATCATTTATCTTAGACTTATTAGCACAGCATCTGTTGATGCAAAATTTAAAATTCGTCTAGAAGTTGCAATTTCACTTTAAATTTGAAATAACATTATTTCTCTAAATATTTTTACTAATTCAATAAGTGTTTTTGTTTGAGTTTTATTTATATGTCAGCATATACAACATTAAAAGAAGGGTTTTCACCAAAACTAAATGTATGTACTTCAAATATGTTATTTGTAACGACTTTTCTACATCTCTTTGATATTTGGTTTATAAAAGTGAATAGTATATAATCGCATTTTTAGATGTGATTAAGATGTAGTTTGTAAATATGACATCAATTATTTTTTGCTGGGACCCTTCACCATAATGTATTTAAAAAATATTAATTTTATTAAATTTATATTTCTTTTATTTTCCGACTGTATCAATAGTATAACAAAAGAAACAACAACAACGCTAAACCTAATAGAATACACAAGGCAGCAAAACCAACAGACATCCAAACATACGAAACGAAATACACAAAAAAACATCTAATCTAAAAAATCCAAAAAGAACACAACGTAATGAAATCAACAGACATCCAAACATACGAAACAGAATACACAGCGTAATGATTTAGTTTCATTCCATACATACATACATACATACATACATACATACATACATACATACATACATACATACATAGTATTGTTGTTGCTTATTTATCAAAGCGATTTTCAGAGGTTGTCTCGGATTTATGCTCATAAATCCACCATTTATAAATGGCGGATATATTACTGAACGTAATATATTCATCCTTTAGCTGTGACAAAACGTGGATACTACGACACGCCGCCAAACTTATGATTGTCCAAAAATTATCAATAAAATTTTTAAGTTATTTTAGTCTATTTTACTCGTGGTGAGGAGAATAAAATTATAAACTTTGTACAGTTTTCGAAGTTTTGGAGATGTTTCATCATGTACCGTAGATGTTATAAATTGAGAAACCAATGTATATAATTGAGTAAAACGAAAATTTGTTTTTAAAAATTAGCAAATGTCAACGTTATTGAGCTTTTTCTTGAGATGCTTTATATAGGGGCTAATATGATATGAACCGATCACCATAAAATTTGGTGGAAGGGTTAATGTTTACATAAATGTTATTTATGGACAAATTTTATCGTGATATTAATATTATTAACAGAGTTTGGGAATTAAAGTCATTTCCTGAAGGATGGTTTGTATCGGGGTTAGGGTCAAATAAGTCCGTATTGTTCAAAGAGTGAGCAGTATCACTAAGGATTACATAAAACTCATTTATTCCGATTTTTTAATAAATCGGACATTATTCGACCTGATTTAGTCCCTATGCAAACCCTCTTTCAGAATAGCTTTAATTCCATAAATAGCTTTCATATATTTAACACGGCCCACATATAAAGCACCTTTCAGAAAGTTATTTTTTGTGTTAAGAAAAACATCAATAACGTCAATTGATAATGAATTTTTTAATAGAAAGTTGCGTTTTACTCATGAAGAGACATAGATTTCTAATTAAATTATAAATAGTATGGTTCCTATATAAAAGAGTTTGTAACATATCTGCAAACTTGGAACACGGTAAAAAACTAAAATCAAAAAATTGTTTACCGATTAAATGTACACATATTTTCCCAGATTACTTAAACATTCACTATGAAGGCATCAGCTTCTGCTTTCTAAATCTAATAAAAAACTTCAAATCGGTTGAGATTCAACTTTGTTACTGGCTGGCTGGCATCAGCTTCTGCTTTCTAAATCTAATAAAAAACTTCAAATCGGTTGAGATTCAACTTTGTTACTGGCTTCGTGTTTAAAAGTACGAAAAACGGTGTTTTACCCACTTCTAAAGTTTTTGGAGGTGTTTCACAAACTTCCAATTAGATTCTTGTTCTACTCGAATCCATCTTTCAGAAAATAGTATCCCAACCCACGTATTTAAAATTTCGTAATAAAAATTAAATAAATAATATTGGTCCTATTCCCAAGTTAAAGTATACCAATCGGCTTAGAATCATTTTCTGAGCCTTGATGACCCTCATGAAATTTATATAAAAAGCCCGCTTAAAAATTTGTCATAAATGTCCACATACCTATTCAACAATAAATGGCAACAATAAATTCAACTTAAATGTTTTATTAAGAAAACTAAAACACATTTTATGTTTGTAACAGATGTAGGGTATTATATGAAACTAAATATATACATATACTAACTAATAAGTATTAATCGTCGTTCGGTTAATCGATTAACTTTTGACGATTAATCGTTCGAATAAATGAAAATTCTCAAATTTCAAATAACGAAAAATAAGAAAAACTCACTATTTAGCAGTAAAATTACTATATATTTTCTACATAATTGAATATTTTTATTATAAATTTCTTCTTTTCTTAATTTTTTAATAATTTTTCTATAATAATCTTAAAAACAGTAACTTCTTTATATAGAAAAGCATTTTACATAAACAGGAATGGTTTTAATATTTGAGAAGAACTAAACATATAATTAAAGTGAAAGAAGTAAAAATAATAATTTTGTTTATAAACTGTGCAAAAGTTATTTTCAAACATGAAAAGACCTATGCATACAGGAAACTGTGCACCATTAGTATTAACTTTGTGTACTCAGTTTTTCATAATCGGCTTTAAGTTCAAGTTTAAAAGACAACCAATTTCAAAAGATGAATTCCAAATTTATATTAAAAAGTTGGCATTAATATTAATTTTAAATGAAGGTGAGTTCCTCTGCTTCGAAATATTTGTGTCGAAAATGAAACCTTTTTAAATTTATTTTTTTCTTTTTTTTCTAAGTGAAACAGGTAAATAATATATGTAGATAGAATGTACAGATTACCTGCTTCCATTTGACACCAATATTAGCATCATAAAATGCATATAAATATTTTAAATATTTATATGCATTTTATAAATATTTTTAATATTTAACTTTGAAATCCTTTACGCAGAATTGCTATAAGTGTAATCTATTTTCACATGCTTATTAACTTTTTTATATTTAAAAGCTTTTTTTCAAAATTGTTATAGGGTGTAATATGAAGAAAATTATTGTAAAAAGCAATAGTAACATCTAGTTTCCTTTTGTTCGAATAACCGAATAATTTTTAATTATCCGATTATTAACCGTCTAACGTAAAACCTCAAATAATTATTTGTCGAATAAACCGAATAAGACAAAACCCCGAATAACTGAATACTCTAGTAACTACAATTAGTTTATAATCATTTTTGAAAATTGTATGCCCCTTAAATGTTAGAGTGTTTTGAAAAGGACAAACGATCAGAAAATGAAAAACTAAGTACGAACTTTTGGTTCGTGTGTGAAAAATGCTGTTGGGTGGTGTTATTCAAAATTTTCCAAAAACATTTTTCGAATAGTACGAAATTTCGACATTTGAAAAACACCGGTTGCGATTTTTAAAACTTATAAAAAAATGTTGAACCGGTTTTATAAAAATATATATATTTATGTTTAAATTCGGTTAATAAAATATGTGGGGCTGTACTTTTACTAAAAAGTTTCATTTAAATATCTTTTGTATGCAAATCAAAAATAAAAGTATACAAAACTGGATTTTTAAAGTATAAATCCGAATTATTCAATATTCGAAAATTCAACATTTAGATAAAAACATCAGTAGTAAATCAGAAAAAATCCAAGGTATTTTCGACCCACCCTACTGTGTTATGTTAAATGCTTAAAGCAAAATTACTTTCTAACTTGTGAAAGCATCAGTTGGCTAGTTCGTCACTTGCAATATTTAGCCGTTAGTAAGTACATTTTAAGATTAAGTAAAAAGATTGCAAAAATAATATTAACTACCATTGACCAGTATATATTGAAACATATAATTTGTAATAGGAGCTATAGTATAATGGTTAAGGAACATTTTAAACTGCTATTTAATAATAGAAGTCTGGAAAACAAAAACGAAGTAAAAACCATCAATTGATTGATTCATTTACTAGAACAGAAGTAAACATTTATTACAATCTGACATGGTTAAATTTACTATACCCTATTAATAAAATCGTTAAAAGTTATACTTTCTGGTTGCTCTAAAATCATTCATATTTGTTTCTAGAAAGTGTAAGCAATACCTAAAATTGTTCGAAAAAAATTATCTAACACCGATATTTATTGTAAAATTTCTTCTGTCGATTTTCTTCGAGATATAAAACCTAAAGATTACATGATTTATTCATTGGAGGCTCTGCTAAAAGAATGTGAATGTGTATATTGTTCAAACTCTGCCGATTTCGCTAAATTAATAATATAATATATATCATTTTATACCACAAACTGTAATTGCTGAACTTATGACTTCCAAAATTAATCTTTTTTGTAAGGCAATAATTTTAAGATGTAATAGAGGAATCAGTTAGGGATGCATTCGTTATATTTATTGCTTAAAATTAAGAATATTTTTTGTAGTCCAACATCGCGGTCCTTTCGAAAAGTGTACTCTGGTGTCTGGTTTTCGACTTTTTTGTTGACCTGTGTAATGTGCCAAAGAACTTTAAGTTTAAATGTCTACAAATTAATATAATATGTATCTATCAATAACGGTCTTCGCTCAGATTAGTATAAAGAATGAATACGTTCATACAGCAAAATAGAGTATATAAATATATGCTACTGGAGGTAGAGTGCACTTCACTTAATACAATGATTAGATGATACCAATCTATCTATTGCAGAAACACCATAAAGCTATCTAAATACTCTGGAGCTAAACAAAAAAACATAAATATTTTGACGTTTTAATACCAATGATGATGCATCTCTGCGCATGTACTTTTACGGTAATAACTATCGTTTTAAATCTTTAAGAAGAAATACCTACAAAATAGGTAAACTTACCTGCATTATTGTGATTTTCATTCATGACTGTAATCCATTCGACTGCTGCGGTTTGAGACATAAAATTTGTAGGCACCTGTGCTGTTGATCCAGTCGATGTGTTTGTAGGAATCGTGTTGCCATTGCTTGTTAAGCAATATTCATCTAATTTGTGAACTTTAAAAATAGAAACAAATAAGAAAATAGTGACTACTATGCTCTTAATACGGTCTTAAGCAAACATTTTACAAAACAAAGATTTATATAAAAATCGGGAATCATTTTATTTTATAAATGTACATATTCACGTACAAAATAGAAACACATGTTTGTCCGTTCTCGGTTAATTATGTTTTTTTTTTTATAAAAAGATTAATTTTACTTTAAGGTAGATTCAATTAAAAATTATATAATAGTCATACCTTTTGATTTAACATCATATGTTAAGGTCTGAGCTGACTGCAGTTGAGTGTGACTATGGTCGTTTGAGCTATTTTGCATTAAACTAGAATCTAAATGTTGTAAATGCTGAACGTGGTGGTGTGGTTGTGCATGCTGACCAGAGGTGTTGCTGTTACTGTGCTGATGATTGTTGTGATGCGGCCGATGAAGATGATGCGTGTGATTATGATGGTGATGGTGTGTCCCGGCGACCGTGCTGCCATGATGAGTCAAGACTGATGGTAGCGAACTAATACCATGATTGAGATGAGATCTTTGCATTTCCATGCTGAGCATATCTTGTCCAGCCTTACCTGTTATTAGAGATATATACAAGAAAAAAGTATTTAGTTTGTAAAATTTGACAAGTAAGATTGCTAAATTAATAATATTTAGAACCAAATTTTGTCGCATTTAAATGTTTGATGTTATAAAAACTTTATTTTACTTTTTATTCAAAACAACAATGAAATGTACATTAAAATCGTACCATTCCACATATAAATGTATATCACTTTTTCATGTCTTCGCGGCACGGCTATTGCTTTAAATTTTTCGATATGTACTCTAACTGAATTGTTTGTCATTGTTTGGCCTACTACATTCACGCGGTGACAATGTATGTAAGAATTTTATTGCCCAAACATGAGATTATAAAAAATTCATGTAAAAAAATTCAATGTAAATTTGTGAATGGTTTTAGAAAATCGAGAGGTTTTTGTACCACTATAATCCAAGAGTTATTTGGCTGCTAATAAGTTATTTTGTAAGTTAATTATAGAACTAATTATAAAAAAAATCAAAGCGGACAGGATTTGAACACACATCCTGCTGCCTACAGTTTGCTGCTATACTCTCATTTTTTAAATAATTAAATAAATTGTACAATTTAACTGTTATATATTTGGTTTGTGTATTTAGATTGTTTAGATCAGAAAGCAAACACTTCTTTATTGTAAAAAAACAATACATCCAAGAAGAAGTAAGTGTGTTATACTCGACCATGCCGAATCTTATCACCATCAAATCATTAAAAAGAATTGCTTCCTTGTAATAAACTTTGAATTTATAAATCGATGCTTTTGTTATTATATAGTTATTATAAGAAGTAAATTCATTTTCTGAATAGGGGTCAACTTTTGACCGATTCTCAGAAAATTTGGTAGAAAGATTTTGGCTCTTTAAAAACTTATGTTTATGTTAAGTATCTTCGTTGCACTTGATTTTTAAGCTTGTAATGAGCGGTAGTGTCACTTCCTAAAGGGGTATTTGTACAAGGATAGGGTCAAATATAGACCGATCCTCACAAAAGTCGGTGTAGAAATTTTGGCCCATATAAAACTTTTTTATGTCGACTTCCATCGCTATATTCTAATTTCTGACACAGTAGTAAGCGTTTAGTAATTTTTTGAAGAGGACTTAATATGTCCTTACAAAAGTTAGTAGAGAGATTTTAACTCAAACAAAACTTGTTTATGCCGAATTTCATTGCCGTACTCTTATTTCTGAACCAGTAATAAGTGTTAAAGTAAATTAATAGAATATATTTATGTAAAATTTCAACTATCTAACTAATTACTCCCGTGTTGTCCCTATAGTGATATTAACAAACAGGAAGGAAATGCCTAGATCGTCTCAGAATCTAATAAGGACCCAGAAAATGATGGTGGGTATAAAACTGTTTGTTATGTGTGTACGTACACGGAACAAAATATTGATTTGCATTTTTAGTAAACATTGTTAAACTGCTAACATACGACCGGTTAAAAATATAAATAAAATACATCATTTTGATAGAATAGAAAATAAAACATTTTTTGTTAATTTAATTTCTGTGCATTAAATAATTCTGTGTAAAATTTTAAAAAATACCCAATTTTCATGCCATATTCAAAGTTCATTTCAATGACCTTTCATATGACACCAAATTTACATCAGTTCTTTGCATGAAATATGCAAGAAATCATAAAAACCTTAAATAACCTTATGGACGCCAGACAAAAAAAGTTGAGATATGGTGTCATGAATGAACCAAGTTTTCTTATTCGATGGTAACATCGGTAACATTCATGTTGGGGCTACCCTATTATTTATATATTTTTGTACCCTACACCACTTTAGTGGGGAGGGTATATTGGGTTTGTGCTGATGTTTGTAACATACAAAAATATTCATCCTACATTAAAGTATACCAATCGGCTTAGAATCATTTTCAGAGTCGATTAAGCTATGTCTGTCCGTCCATCTGGCTGGCTGTCCATGTAAACCTTGTGCGCCGCAATTTTCAACATAATTGGATGAAATTTGGCACACACGCTTCTTTTGGCCCAAGGGCGAAAAGCCTATTGAAAATTGTTGAAATCGGTCCATTTTTTTATCACACACAATTCATTTACAAACACTAATAACACATTTAAATTCTACATAAATAATATTGAAATAGACTTAACTCACACTACCAACTTTTATAAGTATAGGGCCATATTTTGCCCTACTTCCCTTTGAGCCCTCTTGTAAAAAATTTATTTTTTTGCCAAAAAAAAAAAAATAAAAATACAAATCAAATGCTTTATTTTTTAAATAATCCCCATTTTTAACATACTGACTGGTGTAGGGTATTATATGGTCGGCTACGCCCGACTATACATCTATACTTGTTTTTATTTAAAAGTTATTTTAAAAATATGACATTGTCATTCGAAAATCTTCTTACCCTAATAATTTGTAGTTTTAATTACTTTTTCTAACATAAAGCTGTTTCCCCTGCTATCCTGTTATACCTCAAATTTCTAATGTTAAAAAATTTTCACATTAAATATCTCAATATCTAGATCATTACTTTAACGTAAAGGTATTCACGAATTCAAATTTATTGCATTTCACATAATATACACACACCCTATCTTTTGTGGATGGAACAATTAATATAAACAAAATAAAAAACGAAAATAGGGAAACTTTTTGAAGGGTTATTATGTAAAATAAACAAACACATATTTGTCCAATTTTAAACTTAGTTGTTGATCATTATTGTTGCATTTAACGTAAATTTCATAGAGTGGAGTTGTAAGTGCACGTAGGGCAGTTAATGTAGCAGGAAGCCAAAATATAAGAGTATGTATTCATTTGTCGTTTTTTGTTTACGGTAGAAAATGATGATTATTTTCCGTTAAATATTCAAGTATTTATTGTTCTTAGAAACAGGGGAGAAATATTTTCATTATTTTTTTATATTTTTAGTAGAAAATTGTAATATTAAGTGAATGTCAGTTGGTCATTGTGGCGCAAAATATTCAGATGGCGGTGGTTCACCTCACCTGCTGTTGATTGATGGTAATTGACCTTTATGCTGTTAATGTAATTTCGAATTGTATATACATACACATGTACGTTCGTTTTGTGGATGAATTTTTTTTGTGGTACTACAAATTCACACACATCTCTCTACAGGTGTTTATGCATTAGTTACAAAAATAACATGTAATAACAACAAAAACAATAACCACCTGTTATATAGTTTTTTATGCCCTTATGGTTGAATTAAATATATTTTCTCTAGCAACCAAACTATTTTATAAAATACTATAAACCATAAAATTAAAAAGAAACACGGGCGATAAGAATAGAGTCAGCCGTTTTAGGATTGTGTATAGCTAAACTATTGTGCAACACACTGTCTTTTATTTCCTTAATCTGTCTGTTTACTTTAAATTGTTGTTTAAAGGCTTCAATATTTATTGCATACTTACTGAGCACTTAAGTAGTAATAAGTGTTTTTATTAAAGGGATTAGATGCAGATTATCAAGTTCAATATGAATTCGTAACAATTAAATATACAAATGCTTACGTTAATGCTCAAATTTGTATTAAAAAAAACTTAATAACTTGTCAAAAATGTTTTTTATGAAATTTTGGAAACTAAAACTAATTTATATAAAATTTTTGGTCACTAATATAAAAATAACGTGAACTAGGGGTGGTCATATTAGAAGTCATAACGACCTACTTGTAATTTCGAAATAAAAAAACGAATATAAAAGGTACTAATATTATATTTTTTGCACGTACAGCCATCTTCTTTTTTATTTTTTTGATCTGCATTTACCGTTTTTCCCTTTTTTACCTCTAAATGTTCCAATTTGCAAAAATCTCTTTTTTGCAATTCAAAGAAACTCTCACTATCTAATAGAGCATTTTTATGTTAAAAACATAATAGTGTTATAGAATAAAAAAACAAGTAGGAAAGTATAGTCGGGCATGGCCGACCATATAATACCCTACACCATGAGTATATTTTCAAAATTTTTACTTTTTAATTTTTTTTTTATAAAGAAACTTTTATGTTCAATATTACCATAATTCCAAAATATTTAAGCAATTTATTGATAAAAAAAAACTAAAATTTCTAAATGAGGCTTTATGTAGGTCAAATATGGGGCGATCCTCGGTAAATTTGGGAAAAGGATTTATTTCTAAATAACAGTTAGTTTTGTTGAGTTTCATTGCGATACAAATGGTTACAAGCCAATTTTAGACGTTTAAGACATTTTTTGAAGGGGGGTTTGTATGGGGGCTAGGGTCAAATATAGGCCGATCCTTACAAAAATCTGCAGTGTCATTTATACTTATATAAAACTTATTTTTGCCAATTTTTAGAGAGATAGCAGAATATTTGACGTAATTATGTCATAAATAGTTCAAATCGGGATGTACGGTTGTATGGGGGCTAGGTGAAGTAATGGACCGATTTCAACCATTTTCAATAGGCTTCGTCCCTGTGCCAAAAACATTCTTGGTCCAAATTTCATCAAATTATCTTGAAAATTGCGGCCTGTACCTTGCGCACAAGGTTTACATGGACAGCCAGCCGGACAGACGGACGGACGGACATGTCTTAATCGACTCAAAAAATGATTCTGAATCGATCTGTATACTTTAAGGTGGGTATTGGACCAATATTTTTGTATGTTACTAACATCAGCACAAACGTATAATACCCTCCCCACTATAGTGGTGTAGGGTATAAAAAAAAATTTTGTTAAGAACGTTAACAGAACTAACGTGTAAGTTATAGTAGAATTAGGGTATTAATATACATTTGTGAGTACAAAAGTATAATCTGTTGCGTTGTTTTTTTTAACAATTGCTAACATAATCTGTTGCGCTGAGGTGGAGTTTTGAATAGAATTAGTTGATATTGTTTTAATCTACTTTACATGTTTCAACAACAAGAACTGTGGTTTACATGTAGCTGTTGGTACAATATCTCATTGCAATAATGCTGAGCAACATCCAAAACAAACGTTGTTTTTAAACCAATTTTATTTGAATTCCGGTTTGTGAAAGCGTCAAGAGCTCAAATAATATGAAGAATACGGCATGACAATAATGGCCATTTAAAATTATAAATATTTTCCCTTTTTCCTAACATTTAAATTCATTCGTATCATACCTATGTGTAAAATGCACATACATCTATGTATGTATGTATGTATGTATGTATGTATGTATGTATGTATGTATGTATGTATGTATGTATGTATGTATGTATGTATGTATACATACATACATACATACATACATACATACATACATACATACATACATACATACATACATACATACACACATACATACATACATACATACATACATACATACATACATACATACATACATACATACATACATACATACATACATACATACATACATATGGTATATAGTTTCGAGTTAATAAAAGCGTTTTTGAGAAAATTGTGTTCCATGCATAGGTATGTATGTATATATTGTAAGCCCAATTAAACAATTTTTTTTAGATTTTAGCCCGTAAATTTTGTACAAACTGGGGTTGAACAAAGCTCTAAATTTGAAATTGTCATAAATTAAGATACATCCGCTATTTATACACCCATGAAACCTATAAATATGTATGTACACAAATAGAACATATTTAACAGGCAGATACTCAGTTTAATAAAAATAAGTACATATGTATGTACAACGTATGCATATTCTTGATCCAGTAAATGGAAAAATAAACTACCCCCAAAAAACGGAAAAAGTAGTATGTATGTACATACATACATGGGTATGTATATATCTGTAAATTAAAATAAAGACCGCCAAAATACTTCTATACTTGTGGGGTGTAATTTTTATATATTTCTTTCAAATGCATAAAAAGGACAGGTTTCTATGCATTTAACTGTTGCACTGGATAGCGTGCTGACGACATCAGCTAAATGTTTTTGCATGATATTTAACTTCATATTAAGTACCCACTCGTATACTAAAAATGTTTACTTAAATTTAGCAAAAAATGTTTCGTGAATTCTTAGATACTTTGTTGCCTACTCAAGTACTTAAATTTGGTCAGCTGTAAGAAGACTTTATTTTGCGCCAAATTGGTTTATATAGTGGAAATAATTGTAATTGCTAGCGCGATTTCCCTTTTCTCACCCCCTCACCATGGATCCGCGCCTGTACTAGGGGGAAAGGAATAAATAATAACATTTTCTCCTGAACGTTCCACTAATAATATTTATAATATTATGAAATCATTAAAAATTGTTGCTATTGTATAGTGTTGTTATTTACGTTAAACAATTGTCATATAATAAAAACTACATTTATGTACATAATGTATTGTATGATAATATATGTAGGATCCTTTAAAACTACATTAACTTGGGTCTAAATTTTAATAACTGATGATTTGTAATTTTAAATTCATTCATTAAATTTAAATATATTGTATAACAAATAATCATATGTGTTTATACTATTATTTGTTTACATATGTATGTACATGAGTACAATGAAGAGTACTTTATCTATTAGAGGGAAAATTGATTCACACACTTAGTCACTTTGTCAGCGAAATTGGTGTTTTGTATTTTAAAATTTTTTATACTTGTATTTTATCGTTATTATAGGGCTGAAGATACAGACAGTCAAATTGAGTGAAGCTTTTTAGCCGACAACAATACTATATTCACATACATACACCAATATTGTATTTTGTATTTTTAATGAAAATGGGAAATTAAGCTCAAGGTCAGTAATGTTGGTTTGAAAACTACTTACATAAATACCCATGATTATCATAAAAACAATGAAAATGTTCTGGGAATATTTTTTTATTTTCACGGTCATGTCTTGAACTTCATTCAGTTAACGACATGAAGGATTGCAAATTTTACATAATAACGCGCTGATAATAGCAACACTTGAACATTAGGTAGTGTAAAACTTTTCGATTTCAGAACGTCTACCCATGAAAATAAACAAACAATACTTTAGAAAAATTATAAGTATTGTGGGGTTTTGTGTAAAATAAAGACAATAGTTTAATAAAAACTTTTTTTCACACAGCTGAAATTTACAAATATATGTATGTATGTATACTCGACATGTCGTGTACCGAATTATTTAATTCGGTTTTAAAATATGCATAACAATAATCAATTTGTTTTGTTAAATAAATGAATCAGGAATTCCCGCATATTCATTAAAATTTATTTTAAATAAAAAATAAAATTATATTTTTACCCCAGTATTTATTATTTAAGCACTATTTCGTACAAAATTGCTTTAATAAACCATCTATACCAATACTTTATTGGTTAACAATTATATTTATTTTCTCCATTCATTTAAGCAGAAGTGTACAATTATTACTTTTTATAAAAATAAATTAAATTCTGAGATTCATAATACTATTCGGAAATAATCATAAGATGTCTGTATATCACATAATTATCAATAAAATTAACACTTCAATTTCGATGATAATGTATGTACATTAGGGAAATAACTAAAGCTTGAACTTTCACCACACGATATCCAATAGTATGTTATTTACTTTTTTTCCGCTCGCTTCAAATCAAACTCTCTCAAAATTAATTTTCCAAATATCAAAATTATATATATTTTTTATTTTAAATTACTGTACAGTAATTCCGTTTATATACAAATCGATAACTATTTCCGATTTTTCCCAAAAATACATAATAGATATCCAGATTAGAGACATAAACGCGAGTTGTGCTTAAACTATTTCAATAATTGCGAAAAAAAAGAAAATATTTATCTTGTAATTTTTAGTGATCTATTCGAATATGTTAGGGCCGTTTGAAAAATATGAAGAACAAGTTATTCCCTAAACTATAAACATATTTGTGGTTATTTTTTTGCAATAAGTAAATGAATGTTAGAATCGAAAACAATCGACTAGTTGATTTTAAAGTCCTGTTTTACCAGTTGAGAAAAAAATTATTTAATGTACTTATATATGTAAATGAATTTAAAAAAATCAAGTAAACCACGAAAAACTTACATTGGCAAAAATGAGTTTTAAATCTATTTTTGTTTTCTTTTTTCTAAAACACAATCCTTAACTCACAATCAAATAATGTGCAAATAATATACTTCTATATCAGATGAAAATGAAGTTATTACTACAGTACTTCTATGTTGGAAATAGTTTTAATTAAATTTGTGGTGCTTTTATATTAGAAGTTGCTGTTGAATTATACTACAAAATGTTTTGCCAATATGTTAATTCTATTTGAGGTTTATTTCATGTGACTCGAAAAAGTTATTTGTATTTAAGTCCAAGTGAATTTAGTATTTTAATAAAGCAGGCTAGGTTTGTATTGTGTGTGATGTTGTATACCGGCGATTAGAAAGGTTATCTTGCTGCGGATAAGCTTTATAATTTCGCACAAGGTTTTCAAAATCAGCCAATAATAACACACACAACACGCATTCATCAAAGGAAGAAACGAGCAATGTATCAATAATTTACAAAATCAATATGACTTACCAGTTGTAAAAGTATTTAATTTGTTCAATAATAATATTTTAAAATTACATCAACACAATTTTTGTTTGTTTTACGATATTTGTTTTTGTTGATTTTCTTTTATTATTTTTGGGCTTTTTGATTTATTTTGTTTGTTATTGATTTGTAACTGACATTCACTTTTTTGAAATCGGTTTTAGTTAAAGCAATACGATAAAATTAATTTAAAACAATGAAATATGTGCAAGTACGGCTTATATATGCAGTATATGTTTATACATTTTTTTGTATCTCTTAGATAGATTTGTATATTATTCCATTAAGCCAAATATTTATATTTATGTTTTCATATGTATTAGTGTATTTTTTTGTATTTATCGCGTTATATACATATTTTGCATATTATTCCTATTTTTCTTTTATTGTACTATAATAATTGTATTGGAGGTGCACTTGTTGCGTTCACTTATTTTTATCCGACAGGTTGTCCGCAGACGCAAAGATCTCAAGCAGAACTGTTTTGTGATAAAAACATAGCGTTGTTAGCGCAAAGCCAGCCAGTCAGTCGTTCCGCATCAGATATTTAACAACAAACCATGGTAACACCACAGGGCCACATTGAGTTGGAGAACATTTTACGAATTAAACTCAATTTGAGCCTGACTTGCTAGTTGTATAACTAACAGCCAATGTGCTACATGCGGCAACAAGAGAGCAGCAGCAACACGTTATATTTGGGTATGTATATGTACAGGTAAATAATGTATGTATATGTATGTGCAATCAACTGATCGTCTGTCTGTTACTACGACGTAGTATTTAGTACGTGCAAGACTAAGATGGCAGACTTATTTAATTCATATTTATTTATTTTTTGTTTATATATTTTGTTTTAAAAAACGTATTTTATTGTCAAACAAAATTTAAAATAATTCCGGCTTCCGATTTATTCAACAATCTCTTCAATAATATTAACTGAGGGTACTCTTCATTACAAGTATTACTTTATATTAGAATAAGACTCAAGTTAGGGTTGAATATTTGAAACAAAGAAGAAGTACTTGTAAAATTCTTATAGTAGAATACAATTGACACAGTAATTTAAATTTTTTCGAATTAAATTTTTTAATGTCATTTGAATTATTGGGATGTTTTATATATTCTCTGTTAAAACCGGGGTTTTCATGTACTAGATCTAATTGAAAATTTCAGTTTGATTTGAAAATATATATGTTGCCTTACATTATGCAATTCTGTTTTTTCCTAAAAGTTATAAATAGGGCAATCGGACTACTTGAATTGATTGCGCTGTGCTTTTGAATTATATAAAACGAAAACTATGTTGTTTCCAATATTTTACCACTAAAAAGGTTGAAAATTGCAAAAGTTATATAGAAAGTCCTACACAGATATGGCGATCAATAATCTATTGATTGGAACAGAATTTTTAAACCAGTTTTTTGTTTTGTTTGATAGTTGAGACATTGGACTTCAATTGTTGCATTATACTTAAAAACGATGTAATATAAAATCGTTATAGGGGGATAAAAATAACATTTCCGTATTTTGTTAAATTTTATTATATAGTGAAGTTTATAGAGGCTTGGTTATGTAAAACCATTTCTAGAGTTATAATGAAAAAGTCGTATGTTAATATTGTATAATGTTTTACTTTTTTATATTTTTTATGTGAAAAAAAACAAATGTTACCCTCTTCGAGCTGGATCCGCGGCTGTATAACATATATTTTTTAATTAAGAACTAATTTGCATTTACATATATTTATAAAAGCTCAGTGTACTTAAAAATTATAATCAATCATTATTAATTGGTTACCGTTCTATAGATCTTAAATAAAAATACAAACAAACTCACACATATATTCCAAAAGTTTAATTCATAATTTTATTACAAAATAAAAAATTTTGGATGAGAAAAATTGCTCTAGTGCACACCGGCAAAACCGGACGGATATATAATGAGGTATACATGTTAGAAGTTCAGGCTACAACACCGCATAGGACTTTTTTCGTTCAAAATTTCCCAATTTTTGGGAAATTTTGACGTTAAAAAAATAAAATTAAAATGTTCTAATCTACATCTACAAGTAATAGTTTGTAAGTCAAACTTCGGCTGAGGATTTTCAAAATACATATACATATATAATTTCGTTCTACACAAATTGATAATGCAACTAGTTAAATAGGGTTAAAGCATTTCTAGGAACTGGACCTAGTATGGGATATATGACCAATTATAGAATATATTAAAGTTATATTTCAGTCAAATTTATATCTTAATTTAGTAATAAGTAATGTGTGTTTAATTATGGAACGATCAGAAGAAAAATTCACAGTAATATTTCTGTATGGAAGAGCAATACTTGTACCAAATTTTATATGGATATCTTAATTTAATAATGAGTTATGCGCGTTTAAGCGATTTTCGGGAGGGGACCTTGTATGGGAGCTATAACCAATTATGGACCGATCGGAAAAAAAACTTTCACATTAATATTTCTATGCATATGAGTAATACTTATACAAAATTTTATATAAATATCATAATTTGATAATGAATTATGTGCTTTTAAGTGATTTTCGTGACTTTGTATGGCAGCTATGTCCAATTATGAATCTATCCAGAAAATTATTTTCTGAATGAATTCTATTGACATAAAAATGTTGTGAAGATATCGACTTTGTGACAGAAGCTATTAGCAAAAACTCCATTTTCCGGATATATGTACTTTTGTATGTCAGGTATATGAAATTGTGGACCGATACTGCCAATTTTCAGCAGTGATCAAGCTCTTGTGTAGAAATGAATTTATTGTGATTTTGAGGTTATATTGCATAGTTTCCGAAAAAATGTGTAAAAAATGCTTATTTCTTCGAGGTTGTTTTAAATTTTGATTTGTAACATTTTGATTTGTAACATATACTATGAAAAGAAATCGAATTTAATTAATTTTTTTGCAAAAAATTACTTTTACTTAATATAATTAAGCTTTTTTAAAAAAAGTCCATCAAATTGTCTCACAAAAGTATTGGAATTATTCCTGTATTTCACATTTCATCATATTATTCGAAACACAAATTTGAGAATCGAATGGTTTTTATGCTTGAAATTGTTTTAAGTATTTGGTCCAAAATTTTGGAGAATAGTGCAATCTTTTTGTGTAATATCATTAAAATGGCTTTTTTTTGACAATATTTGTAATTTTCCCCTTTTATCCAGAGATA
>NC_060949.1:5084852-5100093 GCF_022045245.1 Lucilia cuprina
AAAAAATGCAAATCATATTTTTTGCTGTGTATTTTTTGTATGTTTGGATTCCAAACAAAACAAAAAAATACACAGCTGAATAAAACCAAATACATCTACACACACATGGAAATATTTTTCTATATTCAGTGTTGTTGTTGCTTTTATAACAATTTTTTGATGAAATTTTCAGAGGTTGTCTCGGATTTTTGTTCATATCTCCGTTATTTACCGACCGATTTTGCTGATTTTAAATAGCGATCTTCTCGAAAGCATGTCTAATAGAATTATTGAAGATTCGGATTTCGCCGATATCTGGGGTCCTCTAAAAACTGATTTCAACAGACAGACAGACGGACAGACGGACATGGCTTAATCGACTCCGCTATCTATAAGGATCCAGAATATATATACTTTATAGGGTCGGAAAATTATATTATAGAAATTACAAACGGAATGACAAACTTATATATACCCTTCTCACGAAGGTGAAGGGTATAACAAAACAATTTTTTAAGAAACAAGTAAGAAGGTATATTTTCCTCGGCCTTCACCATAGTGTTTTAAAAAAATATATTAATTTTATTAAATTATTATTTTATTAAACCAACACACAACAAAACATACAATTTATTTTTTGTCAATGTAGTTTGTCAATGTAATTTTATTTTAGTTTTACAGAAAACTCAAAAAAGTAAAAGTTGAAAAACGAACAAGTAAGAGTGCTATATTCGGCTGTGCCGAATCATATATATCTTTCACCATAGTGTACTTTAAACAAATGAGTTTTATAAATTTTAAATTTCCCCCCGAATACATTATTATTACACCAAAAGCAAAACAAAAGGAACAACAACGTTAAACGAAAACAGTTTTTGTAGTCGGGCGAGGCCGACCATATAATACCCTACACCTGTTACAAAAACTAAAATGTGATTAAGTTTTCATAATAAAATATTTAAGTTGAATTGTACCTTGCCTCAGATATACTTAAGCCATTTACTGTTGAATAAAACTGTGGACATTTAAGTTAAATTTTGAAGGGGTCTTTATACAAGTAATATATAAAAATATAGAGAGGCAAGTAAAAAACCACCACTACACACACACACCATTGGTATATTTTAAATGAAATTGCACCGAAAAAAAATATTTGGCTATTTTCCATTTGGAAGATTAAATTGTACTACTATAAATTGGGAATATTTATAAACAAAATATATCAATAGACATAAGAATGATCCTTTTTCATATAGAAATAACAGTTTAAATTAAAATGTAAAAACTGTATTAAATAAGAACGATCTTATGTACTTTCATTGTTATGCATTTTAGAAAATTATTTAGGGTGTATGTTGTTTATTTAAATTATACCCTTGTTTTTGAAGTTGTGTATTTGTTTTTTCAAATTGCGTTTGCAATTTCTGAAACAAAGAGACATCAACCTACCTTGTTAAATGCTGCCAAGAACCTAAATAAAATATTTGTATTTTTGACGCTCTTCTTGAGAAGTTTGTATGAGATCGTACTGTATACATGTAAACTGCCGACAATTATCGTATTCAGAACAATATTAGCGCCGACGTACAGTGGTATAGGAAAAAAAGAGGGAAATAATTCGGTAATTTTTAAACGGTTAATCCGATTTTAATGAAATTTGGTATGCACAAAGAGGAGGTGTTGTCGAGTTTAGGTTTTGAATTTGGACCTTATAGGCCAACCAGGGGCCCGGCAGGTGGTCCTCAAATTAGGACACCTCGGCTATGTTAAATTTTTAAAACGATCCTATTTCTTCATTTGTATTCCATAAATTATCTCTTATAGTAAATTGTCTCTTATAGTTTAGGAGATATTCGCATTTGAAAATTAAAATTTTTACCGTCCTTACTTTAGTTTTTTGATAATAGCGGGTCCAAATAATCCCGATTTTCGAAATTTTTTTATTCGCTTAACAACAAGATTATATATCAAGCAGTGAAAGAATTATGTAAAAATCATGACTCAGTACAAAGTTATAGGCATTTTAATTTAAAAAATTAAAAAAGCGATTTTAGCCATTTTTTTGTTTCCAAGAAGATGTATATAAAAATTATACTTTTTGGAAAGCTGACTTTACACAAAATACGATAAATGAAAAACCCTATTTTTATGGAAAATTCAATTTTGAGCAAAAATTATCAAATCGCATAGTCGATATCAAATTATAGTGACCTGTTTTATATGACCTAATATGTTATTAATCATTTTGTAACGGGTTTCGATAACCCCGCCCCTGGTATGGATATAATAGGCAAAAAACCAAAAAATCCTATCATCTGATACAAAGTTCACTGAGAAAGAAAGGCGCTATCTGAAAAAGGAGTGGATGTTTTACCATCATATGACAAAATAAATGAAAAGAAAAAAAGCATTATACCATCTCCTATTGAAATAACTGATCGGAAGGCTATTATTTGACTCGGCCCTCTACTCGAAAATACTGCTTTAAGGATTGCTTCTGACTTTTCTTCAGACCAACTAAAAAAATAAATTATTATTCAACTCATTTGTAAGTGGGGATGTGATGGATTATCAGCACTATCGGAATATAAACAAATCAACACAAGTGAATCATCTTCCGAGTATAAAAGTGAATTTATGGCATCGCTAGTTCCATTAAGAATTCGAAAGTATGCTGACAGCGATTCTCCATCAACCAGTTTCGATGATGTTTGGAAGAATTCGACTCCAGGATCCAAAACTTTTTGTAGGCCAATAAGCTTTGAGTATATAAAGGAATAACAAACAACATCGCAAGATTTGATAAATCGTATTGAAGTAGAAATTAAAAACTTGGAACCTATAACAATCGAAATAGAAAATTATTCGTTTAACATGTCCTATGATTTAAAACTTACAATGATTGATGGGAAAGTTAGAATTTTCGAATATTTCCAAGCAAAGGTCAATAAATGAGGAAAAATTACAATTTGGAATATCCTCCCTACATGCTCGCATACGATTTCTGGAACATTTTCTTTATTTAACATATGATTTAAAGTACACAAGCATACCGGAAAATACAAACAAAAGTGCAAATAACAATAAGGAGTTAATGGAAATGAGAGCCAGTGAGAAAAGAAGAATTCAACAGGAATTTAAAAATTTTAATTTTCAAATGCGAATATCTCCTAAACTATAAGATATAATTTAACATAGCCGAGGTGTCCTAATTTGAGGACCCCCAGCGGGCCACTGGTTGGCCTATAAGGTCCAAATTCAAAACATAAACTCGACAAACCTCCTCTTTGTGCATACCGAATTTCATTCAAATCGGATTAACTGTTTAGAAGTTACCGAATTATTTCCCTCTTTTTTTCCTATACCACTGTGCGTCGTAAAACAGTTTTTAATTATTAATTAGAACAATAATAACTATTTTCGATGAATTTTGTTGATTTTCTTCGCATACTTTTAACGTGATAAAGTCAAGATCGTAGAGCAGAGAATATTAAACATACCGGTTAAATCATTATTGATATAACGATTGCTAAAAAACTTTATTAAAATTAACCAAATTTAATTATAATTAACTTAAAAATTATAATTATATTATAATATATTTAGGGGATTCGCATGGTCGTCATAAAGGTAATACACGAAAAAATATGACTGCCGTGAGCAACCCTCATTAGTTAGTGTACGATTTTAAATTTGATTCAGCTACAAAATTTTTAGTAAAAATGGAAATGCAAGTTAAAAACTGATATAAATGTCGGTTTGTGCATAAAAGGTGTATTGGGCTTGTAATGGTGAATTATACAAAACATTTGTATAAAAATTTTAAATATTTTATTTTTTAATTTAGAAACACGAAATTGTTTAAACACATAAACAGCTGTTAATGACTAAGACGGGAATACTTTCTGACCCCTGTTATATTTAATACGTTAGGTGGCTACCAGTCAGAAAAAAAACAAACAAAATTTTCTTCCTATTATTTTTTAACTTAATTTTATAAAATTTATCAACGGCTACCACCGGCCCGATGAAGAGTTTTTACTTTTCGACTTCTATTTACATTGTTTAGTTATGACATATCATAAAAGGTGTTATTATTTTAAGACTTTTTTCTTCAAAGCACAACAACCATATTTTTTAACTATCATAAAACTTTAATATTTTATGACCAGGGCAAGGATTTCTATGCAAATGCATGTTTGTAGTTAGTAACTCAAAATAACTTTTAACTAGTTTTCTTTTCGAATCAAAGAATTTGCTACAAAACGGCATCGATTTGTTGTTATATTTTCATATTTTGTTATAAATGCATAAATTGCATATTTTGCTTTAAATTGCATGTTTTGCATATTTCCAACATTTTTATAGCATATTTTGCATATTTTTTAATTTGTCTAAAACAAATTGTTTTTTTTTCTCTGTATTACATATTTTTACAACAAATTTGATATTTAGAATTTTTTAAATAAATATCATAAAATTTCGATTCTGTCCATCTGTGTGTCCATATATGATATGAAATTTGTTTCTTACATCTGTCTCACGTCCATAATTCACTTAAAAACATTTCCACTTTCAGAAATTAAATACATACTATTTAAAGTTGTTTCTTAGTCTTAATAATTGTCATTCTCGAGGTTGTGGTTGCGTTTCGTTAAAGTGGTATTATAGTACATAAAGCAGTCCTTAAAACCCTGCATATTTGTTGTCAAAAACCTTAAGATCTGAATATCCTTGCCCTTGAATACTCCAATTATGTTAAAGATTTCTTTAAAATTATAAAAGATGCAGTTTCGATGTTACATTTAGAGTAACGAAAGTTTTTAAGTAAGTTAAGGTAATATGATCTGTCAAAATTTTGTAGAAGAGTACGGATGGGATCGTCTAAACGCAATATGTAATGAAACCATCACACATTGAGAGAGAATACAGATGGAAAATTTAACATTCGAATGGCTCTCTTCATTTTTAGAAATGATTCAAAAAACTAGTAGGTCGTATTAGATCAGGGATGTATTTTTATGTAAACACATATAAAAAATGTGAAACAGCTGTTTCCATCTGACTTTTTTATTGTTTTATACCAATCGTGTAAACACAAAAAATATAAAGCATACGACTTTAATTCTCTTTTTTGATATACGGATGGAATTTCATTTTACTTTTTTATTAGACTTGTCGTACGTAATGTGCGATCGTCTGAAGGCCCTTTTAACAACATGGCTAAAGCACTCAAAGTTGCCAGATGATTGGGAACAAATTAGTTAATTTTTGAAGTCGTCAAAATTATTTGTTATAGTTAATAAACATATTTGATAATATTACTGCCAATTTTTTATTTTTTAGTTAAACATTTTTATAAATTTCAATTGATTGTAGTTGTTATTAGCTGTGTTCCTTAACTTGCCAGTTTTGCAGGTTTAGTCCAGAAATTGTAAAAGAGAACAATATTGAAAAAATTTTAATATAATAGTTATATATTTATAATATAATAATAGTTTTCTTTTTGCCAGAAGTTGTCAGTTTAAGCCAGAAAATTTTTTTTCTTGCAAATAAAAAAGAATTGTCAAATAAATTATTTGTTTAAAAAGTATATTTAAAACAAAAAACTTTTGAAATTTTTTATTTATTGAAAGAGAAATTTAGTTTTTTCCGTTCCCGTACTTTTTACAAGTACGAAGAGAAAATTCATTAATTCTCTTTAGCCAGAAAAGTTCTGGAACAAAGCTATTATGTGCATAATTTGACAAATATACTTTAAAATTCCTTATATTGAGTTCTTGAAAACTAAGATATGAAATTTAGTAAATATCTGCATATGAGATAATTGGGGTCAATTTTCATATTATCCTTGGGGCAATATTTCACTTATTTTGGGATAATTTTCATTTAATAATTTTACCTTTATGTTTTTATTAACAAGACTGTAAGATCAATTATGTTTAAAATACACTATGGTGAAGGGTATATAAGATTCGGCACAGCCGAATATAGCACTCTTACTTGTTTTTATTTTCAAAATTCTGCTATAGACAAAAATATAAAACCACCATCAAATCGTATATCGTAAAAGGAATTTTCCGCTATAAACATCAGGGTTATATTTGGAATATGGCTTAAGACAATTATGGACCGAGATCTTTTGAACTAACAAAATACTAAATTTAAAAACAAAATATTTTTGATAAATTTTTATACCCTTATTCTATATCTGTCAAGGTTCTTAACATGAATTATAAGGTCCCCTTCAAAAAATTACTTTATCGCTAATAATAGGCTAAAAGAAGCATCTTTCGCGGTTAAATTCTGCACAAACATGTTTTATGGGAACCTAAATCTCTTTGTAAAATTTTATAAGGATATCTGACCTTATGAAGCATATATAGCGATAAAAATCGACATAAAAAAGTTTTATATTAACTTTAATCATTTTCTTATATTTTATGTGGATGGATCCATAATTGACCCTACCACGCTTATAAGGTCCCCTTAGAAAATGACTTTTTGACTCAAAAAATGCGAGTACAGCGGTGAAACTCTACAAGAATAAGTTTTGTGCGGGTCAAAAGCTCAATTATGGACAAACCAAAAAAAAAAAAAACATTCATAGGTATATTTCTGTATATGTGAGCAATATTTGTACCAAATTTTATGTGGATATCTTTATTTACTACTTAGTTATGCGCGTTTAAGTGATTTTCGGGAGGGAACCTTTTATGAGAGCTATGACCAATTATGAACCGATCGAAAAAATTTCACAGTAATATTTCTGTGCATATGAGCAATACATATACCAAATTTTATATGGATATCCTAATTTAGTAATGAGTTATGGGCATTTAAGTGATTTTCGGGAGGTGACCTTATATGGGAGCTATGACCAATTGTGGACTGATTAGAAAAAATTTCTTCCTTGGGATGATTTCTATTGACATAAAACTTTAATTTGTAAAACTTTGTGAAGATATCGACGTTATAACTGATGTTATTAATAAAAAAATTTCCGGGAATGCGTATATTTGTATGGGAGGTATATGAAATTATGAACCGATTTTTAACAATGTTGATCCTGGCGCCAAAAGTTGTATCTCTGACAAAATTCATCAGTTTATCTGCAGTAGGTTTTGTAAAAATTACAAATATGTATGTGAAAAATCGCCATTTTTTCGAGGTTGTCTTAAATTAATAGTTAAATAATTTCAGAGTTATGAGTAACTCAAGAATATATATACTTTGTTGGGTCTTAGATTAATTTTTCTCAGTGTTACAAACGGAATGACAAACTTATATATAGGATAGAAGGGGGGTCATTTGCCATAGGGGCACATCTATCAATGCGAATAACTTGAAAACCGAGTAATCGATTTTATCGCATTATTAAATTTTGTTTTCGTTTATCGATTATCTATCATCCCTGAAAATTTGAAACATTAACTTTACATATGATGGGAGGCAGATATGATTAATTGTTTTTCAAAGGGCTGTGAAAATATTTCACTGTGTGAACTTTTTGTGCTAACTTTTTTAGTTTTAGTGATAGAAAAAATATATTGGTCAGTATTAGAATGTCAATAATAGTGAACAATAAGACATAATAAAATTTTCGATAATATAATTTGAAGCCCGAAAAAAATTGAAACTAAACCCCAGAACTGCCCGTGGGGCACATGCGCCAAATATATATAATGCTTGTGATGTAGAACAAAATTTGGTTAAAATATAGAAAAAATCTGTAATAATTTGTTTTAATTTTTTTGTTAAGTTTTGTGAAATAAACAATAAATATCTTATTTATTTTACATTGTTTAATGAATTAAAGTATAAAACAGCAAAACAAGTTTTTATTTTTGTAATATTTTCTTTTATTTTACTAATGACAAATCTGCCCCATCCCCTTGGCGCATTTACCCCATGGATGGGGAGGTATCGCCGTTTTTGGTCAGTGCGGAAAAGTTAAAAAAAAACATGTACATGAGGATGACTTAAGAAAAATTGAAAGGAATAAAACTAAAGACAACATATCTAAGTATCCGAACCAAGAAACAAATTAAGAATATGTATTGTGGCTATGGTCCCCCTTCTACCCTACCCTCAATCACCGCTGATGGTGTTGGAGGGTATAAAAACAGAGCGGATTTTCATCTGGGGTGCTTGGAGTCTACATATATTTGGTTAAAATATTTATTTCGCAAAATACTTATGTATTTACAATTTCATAGTTATACTGCTATTTTTTATGCAAAATTTTAACTGTATAGCTCCTCCTATGAGGACATCGCTAGAACGTCTTAGAATCTAATAAGGACCCAGAATATATACTTAATGGTGGGTATAAAACTAGCGCAATGGTTATGTGGGTTTATTATTTGTTTATAAATGTAATATTTTTTTTGTACGAATCATTGTTTTTTGCACCGATTGTAAAGTTATGTTACTTATTTGAATGTAAACACTCGTAAACCTTGAAAACCAAAAAATAGCAACTTTATCACAGCAAACAGAGTGAAAAAACATGAACTATCGCAGCATTTTGCTTATTTTTCAATTATTTAAATTTTATTTTTTTTAATTTTAAATTTTATACCCTCCACCACCATCAGTGATGATAGAGGGTATATATAACTTTGTCATTCCGTGTGTAACAATTAGAAATATTTTTTTAAGACCCAACAAAGTACAGTGTCTCATAAGTATTCGAATTTAGATATTGTATGGAAAGAAACCAAACTTAATAATATTTTTTGTGTGCAAAATAAAAAAATACATTTGTTATATTATCTAGGCAGTCCTTAGGTTTCATATCACACTTTCTATAACTTGAAAAATTTACATTTACTTTAATTAATTAAGCTTTTTTAACGCTTTTTTCCATAAGTCCATAAAATTATCTCACAAAAGTATTCGAATTTTTCCTGTATTTCACATTTTATCATATTATAAGAAACATAAAATTAAAATCAAATCGTTAAAATCGAATGCTTAAGCTGTTTAAGGGGTTAATACTAGCCGAAGGGAAATATTTTTGAATCTTTGGGCCATAATTTATGGCCGATTGTACCATCTTTATAAGTAATATCATTAAAATGACGGTTTTTGACCACATTTTCATTTATTTTTAACAAGGCCCTACTTTGATAACTGAAAATAGTGAATAATTGCGATTCCTTCGTATAGTGCGAATATCCAAAACACCCCTAATTTGCATTTCAATATCTTAATACCTACTTTCGATAAATGCCGAATAGGGGAGGGAGAAACAAAACACTAGAAGAAACCGAAAAGGGGTTAAGTAGAGAGCAATAAAATCAGGTCAATTCCCAAGGGATTCAAATTAGAAGTTTTCGAATCGATTTCCAAGGAATAATTTGTGAGAGAATATGAATCTCATTATAAAACCCAGTCGATGAAATGTTCACGATAAACTTTAGTGCACTGCTAGAGATAACTCGAGTATTTTTTCAAGTTCGTCATAGAACCTATTTCTTATCCATTTTCAATTTGAGAGGCAATAGAACATCTAATTATTATGCATCTTTGAATATCTTGCAATAGTCCGTTGTACTACTATATTTTCCCACTATCTGACAAAGGCCCTAATTTTCTATGCTTTAAGAGCAGTTTGACAATCGTCATTAGTTGTCACAATCTACACCTGACCCATATCATTTCCGTCGCTATCCAAACCGATAGGATCTCTATTTAGAATCCACTACATTCGTTAGATTTTTTATATCCGCATCAGCAATATAGATACTGTTACCCTTGCAGGTTCATCTTTGGCTAAAGGTTCTCCCGCAACGTCTAGATTCGTAATTCTGTGATTCCTTAAGGGAAGTTACCATAATCTAGTAGAAGTATTCGTACAGATTAATCGCATGATTGTTTCTCGAAGGTTTGACTAATGAAGAGTTCGTTTTAGTAGATTCCTAGACTCCACACTTGCTCTTAAATGTCCTACAGGTAAAAAATGAGTCCGATGATCATGGAGTACTATAGTGGTTCCAGTTGTCAATATAGGCATACTTCTGAGTTTTATTGAGCATCTCCCATAACGGTTCTTTCTCAAAGCCTCTGCATTCATCATCTACCACAGAAAGCCAAGTCATCTCAATGTCGCGTTCCTGACTTTTCTGAAGGTCAGTAAATGTAATGTCTCCTTCCTGCTACCTCTCTCCTTAACCTTAAAAGTGCGTATATAGCGCTGTGACTAACTAATACAATAGCAAAGTGGAGAGAGTACCCACTCTCTTCAAAAGATAAGTAGCCTTTAGTTATACACTCCTTTGAAACCATGTCTTCTCGAGACTAAACAATTTAGTATTATTCACAGTATTTCATGATCATGATGAGTCCTGAAAGTGCTTTCCTTGATTTTAAAGGTGCTTATATTGCGTTGTGATTAACTAAGACAATAGCAAAGTGGAGATAGGTTAGAGAGGCACATAACGTACTCACTCTCTTCAAAAGATGAGTAACCTTTAGTTATACACTCCTTGTCTACTCTAGACTAAAAAAATTTAGTATTATTCACAGTATATCATGATCATGATGAGTACTTAACCCCCGCATAACGACAAGATATTTTCCCCTGGTGAAGAGAAATGTCTAGAACATATGTTCAAATAAAGACTCGGGGAGATTAGCGAAGTAAGCTATTTTTCATTTGGCAGACAATAGCAAGGATCATTTTCTCCTCTAACATTTATTTTCTTTCACAATTAATCACTTTCTCTTCTTTTTGCTTTACTATCTATGTTCTTCTATTCTACTGAACGATGTCTAAATTCTAAATTTTCTTATGAAATAATAATTTTTAATTTAGCGGTACACTTTATAACGTCGCGGAAGTAAATAAAATATTGGCTATATCTGGGAGCACTTTCTTGGTTATGCTCATATACACAACAAATTTTATGAATAGTTTTTACAGGTAACCAATGCAGCTTTACTTGGATTCAAGTTAATCACTTTGTAAAATACCTGTAAGAAGAAAAGCTAGGGAAAGTAGAAAAGAGAGAATAGAAATGGCAGGGAGTAGGAGTGAGGAAATCATTGAGGAAAAGAGTTATTCATAATTGCCACGGAGTAAAAAGGCGTGACGGTAGAGATTTTGTACTGGTTAGTGCGAATACTGAAGTTCACTCCCATTCTGACAAATAAATGAAAGCCATAAGATGTTCAAATTGAATATACGGAAATTCGGAAAGATCTCCAAAGTAGGCCGATCAAAGAGTCCGAATTCGGTCTCTGCCATGGTAGGACAATTACAGAGAAGATTGGTGACGAAGGAGATATTTAGATCCGCGCTCTAGCTGTTGAGCATGTGTGTTCACGCGACCATTTGTCGCGAGCAATTGTAGTATAGTTTTCAATAATCTGTCTCTTTATTGCAAGAAGTGAAACACCACAGAACTGATATATTTTTTAGCTCGCTAAGCATGGTATCAGCTATTGCCAAAGTATCAGCAATATTATTACCATACAAACTCCCCTGTCCCCTAACCAAAATAGGGTGATGTTCGAATATCTCGCCAACTCTTTGAAAGACGTACGCATTCATGAACAATTCTAGATGTGGAAAATACACAAATTAGGAAATTAGCAGCTTGCCTATTGGTTTAAATTCGGATATCCCTTTTAGATGTTCATGATACTACAGTCATCATTGAGTCGGAAAGAAACTTTATTATACCAATTCCTCATAAATATGCCACCACCAACTAACTCCTTTCGTAGTCTTGGATCCGTCTGTTTTGAGACGGAAACAATTATTTGTCAGAAGGGCAATTTTTGAGACTCTGTAGAAATATAATACTGTAATTGTTTAATTAGAGAAGTTCTGGAATGCTGTAGACAACAGCGCACTGGTGACTCGACAGAAGAGTCATGATCTTAGCGTTACTCCATCACTTATACTAATAGCATAGTAAACAACGCTTATTTAGAATACTTTTAAGATAAGACAGGAGTGTAAGGACTTTAGTACCAGTAATAAGCGGTCACTTCGCAGTTGGAGCCTTGAGGGGTTACAGGGTAAGTAACACGCTGGGTTTGACTTAGGCTACATAAAGGGTTACATTAGTAAAATTGTTTGGTAAAAGAGATTATCCTTCCATGTCCATTTTCTTCCATTCAGGTAATTAATTCCCTGAATGTTATTTCTGCGAAATAGTTAATAGTTTTTTTTTATTTCGTTAACAAAAATCGGAACTTTGATTTTATTCAAACGTAATGATCCCATTTAAATAAAATTTTATATTTATACACACTAAATATGCTAATGCATTTTTATTTGGAACACCGGTGATATTTTTTGTACTCTTTCGTTTTCCAAATGAAATTAATAAAAGGACTTTTTGTGCTTTTTATTTCTTCGACTGTTATTTTTTGAATTTTCTGTAAAATTAAACTTTAAACAATTAAGAGCGTTATATTCAACCATACCGAATCTTACATACCCACCATCAAAATATCCTTATTAATAAATTTCCTCATTTATTATACCTTACACCACTTTAGTGGGGAGGGTATTGTACTTTTGTGCTGATGTTTGTTACATAGAAAAATATTGGTCCAATACCCACCTTAAAGTATACCGAACGATTCAGAATCATTTTTTGAGTCGATTAAGACATGTCCGTCCATGTAAATCTTGTGCGCAAGGTACAGGCCGCAATTTGGACCAAGCATGTTTTTTGGCATAGGACGAATCCTATTGAAAATGGTTGACATCGGTCCATTATTTTACCTAGCCCCATACAACCGTATCTCCCGATTTGAACTTATTATGCCATAATTACGTCAAATATTCTATTATCTCTCTAAAAATTGGCACAAATAAGTTTTATATAAGTATAAATGACACTGCAGATTTTTGTAATGATCGGCCCTTATTTGACCCTAGCCCCCATACAAACCCCCCTTCAAAAAATGTCTTAAACGTCTAAAATTGAATTGTACCACAATGAAACTCAACAAAAATAACTGTTATGTAAAATTATATCCTTTTCCCAAATTTACCGAGGAGCGGCCCATTTTTGACCTATATAAAGCCTCATTTAGAAATTTTAGTTTTTTTTATCAATAAATTGTGTAAATACTTTGGAATTATGGTAATATTCAACCGACTTTGATGAAGGTGGATTGATAAATTACCACTTCAGAAAATTGCTTTAACTCTCATTATAACTGAAAATTAAATAATTTATGTACAAAAGTTTATGAAGATCTCATATGTAAGATTTACTCCAGAAAATTATTTTAATGCTTATCTGTGGCTGCAAATTACGGTAGTTTTATATGAACTAATATGTTTCAAATAACTTTGGTGAGGATCGGTCGATAGCTGATCCAACTCCCCATTATCGCTTTCCTTCAGAAATTTACTTTAAACCTCATGACTGAATTAAATATACTAGTACAGAGATGAAATTCGTAACAAGTAACGATTGTATAAACTGATGAAGATAGGTCCATATGACTCTACCTTCCTCTTACAAAAAAAGTTTATGGTTATAAAAATTGGACCAAAAAATTAATTTTTTAATTCGGAAGAGTACGGTCCATACTTAATTGCACTCCAAATATTAGCCTGATATTCATATTAATATTAACATATAATGATATAATTCAACATAGATATAACAAGTAGGAAAGTATAGTCGGGCATGTCCGACCATATAATACCCTACACCATGAGTATATTTTTAGCATATTTAGTGTGTCTAAATATAAAATTTTATTTAAATTGGATCATTACGTTTGAATAAAATAAAATTTCCCATTTTTGTTAACGAAATAAAAATACTATTCCAATACCAACTATATCTACAATTTTCATCTCTTGAACGTCAATATATTCAAATATTTTTTAAGCTATGAAGAAGTCAAAAATATTTGTTGATTCACTTGTTAAAGAGAAAAATTGGGTACAAGAAACCAAAATACAATTTTTACCTTTTTATTTTCTGAAGAGGCCGAATTTGAAAACAAAACCGGACACCTGCTCGCTTATTTTTTAAGCGAACTACGATAAGTTTTAAACTGTTTTTGTATCTCTTCTGGTTTAGGATATATAAGGTTATCGAATTTACCCGCTCTTATCCTTTTTGCCCCTAAATATTCGAATTTCCAAAAATCCCGTCTTAGTGTCTCTATGTGGTAGGAGACCTCATGTCCAAATTTTAGCTCTCTAGCTTCAACCGTTCAGGCTGTCAGTCAGTCAGTCAGTCAGCAACGTTAGAATATTATATACATATGTATATAGACAGATTAAAAAAATTATCATTCAAAAAACTAAAAAGTATTTAAAGGTCCCATTTTAAAGGGCTGTACATAGGGTTGCCAGATTCCGATTCTTAAAAAGACTTTTTGAGAATCGGAAAGCTGGACAAAACAAAAAAAAAAACTGGACATAAAATAATACTGAGAAATTTTGTTAATTTTGGTTTTGTGTAAATAATTTTATAGTGATACACCAAAAAAATGCAGCGGGTCTAATATACCAATTCCGTTTTGTTATAGTCAATAAAGACGAATATATTTTTAGTTTTCCCCAATCATTTTTAAATTTTAAAAATCGTATTTTTTTAAATATCCATAGTTATCAACATATATACAGCTGTGTTCAAAAAAATAGGAGTGAGACAGATAAAAATTTAATTTAAAAAGGTAAGATTTAAAGAAATCAAATATTTTTTCACGATATTTATTTGTTAAGTGTTTAAAATACAAAAAAAATGTCATTTTGTAAATAGGCTCATTAGTTTTTTTGGTATTCACTTTTTTTCGAAATCCATATCCGATTACGACTGTTCAAAAAAATAGGAGTACCGTATATTATCTTACCTAAGTTAGATTAATTTCCTTTATTCGTAGTAAATATTTAAAATATGATATAAAACTTTTATATTTAGATGATTTTGAGGTCAGTTCACAATTATTTCCTTTAAAATCCTGAAAGAAAATGTCAGAATTTACGAAAATGTAATCTGTTCAAATATCTTGAAAATTATAAAAATATCGCGAACAAAACATGAAAATTCTCATGGTAATCTCATTAAAAAAAAATACTTTAGAAAGTCAGATATTTAAATTTTCTCATAAAAAATAAACATTTCATTCAAAAATTATAACAGCTTCCCATAAGCGCTTATCATTATACCCTACACCACTATAGTGGGGAGGGTATTATACGTTTGTGCTGATGTTTGTAACATACAAAAATATTGGTCCAATACCCACCTTAAAGTATACTGATCGA
>NC_060949.1:5100193-5104363 GCF_022045245.1 Lucilia cuprina
ATTGGCTCGCACGAAACTTATGTATGTCGAATTTCATCGCTATATTTCCATTTTTAAGCCAGTAATCAGCTTTTTAGTCATTTTCTAAAGGGGACCTTATATGGGGGGTAGGGCCAGTTATGGTCCTATGTCCGCCATAATGCAGAATTTTATTTCAGACATCAAAAAACTGACCTATGCGAAATTTTGTGGTATTTGCTTCATAAACAACGAATTTGTGAATATTTGAAATTTTTTACCCATTGTTCCGGGGGGTACATTTGTATGGGGGCTGTGTGAAATCTTTGACCGATTTTGCCCATTTTCAGTACCAAATATTTCTGATCAATAAAATATATTTTGGGAAAATTTCATCTCAATATCTCTTATTTTGTGGACGCTATCGTGCCAACAACAGACAGACGGACGGACATAGCTAGATCAATCAATATCTCTTATTTTGTGGACGCTATCGTGCCAACAACAGACAGACGGACGGACATAGCTAGATCGTCATAGAATCTTACTGGGTCCCAGAGCAATATTTCGATATGTTACACACGGAATGACAAAATCAATATACCCCATCTTTTTTGATGGTGGGTATAAAAACAAAATAAACAACGCAATAAAACCAACCTACATCCAAATATACGAACAGAATTAAAAAAACAAAATACACAACTCAATGAAGCCAACAGCATCCAAAAACATACAAAAGAAAATAAACATTTGAAATATGGTATTATTCATACACGTGTCTTTTTCCAATATACAGTGTTGTTGTTGCTTATTTAACAAAGCATGAAAAAATATGACATTTTTTGATGAAATTTTCAGAGGTTGTCTCGGATTTTTTTGCTAATATTTCCGTTATTTATAGATCGATTTTAAATAGCGATCTTCTCGAAAGCATGTCTAACAGAATTATTACAAATTCGGATCTCGCGGATATCTGGGGTCCTCTAAAAATTGATTTCAACAGACAGACGGACAAGGCTTAATCGACTCCGCTATCTATAAGGATCCAGAATATATACTTTATGGGATCGGAAAATTATATTACAGAAATTTCAAACGGAATGACAAACATATACCCTTCTCACGAAGGTGAAGGGTATAAAAAGTACCAAAATATATCACTTGGTACCATGGTTTTCCATTTTCTGTTTTTACCCCCTTTTGGTCGACCATGTAATACCCTGCACCTGTTACAAATATAAAATGTGAAAGATTTGGAAATTCGCATTAAAACATGTCTAAAATTATAGAAATTTATAATATATACAATAACAAAAATGTTTTAAATTATATAGAACATTATTAAAATTGATTTATTAAACTTTGGGAATATAATGAACCCAAGTGCTTTAATAGCATAATTTTATTTTTTTATTGTTATTTTTGGACTATATGCTATAAATTCTTGTAACTTTGGTAAATGAGGCCAACAAATAAATGATATTTCGATATGTTTCAATGAGAATTTCCAAATATTTCAAAATTTGAGCTATGACCTCCAAAGTTTACGCCTTAGGATTTCCCGATTTATATATAACTTCAGGAACATATTTTATATTATATATTATTTCCAGATTTATATATAATTTCAGGGAAATATTTTATAATAATATTTAGAAATAATATTATATAAATATTTTGTTTAAAATGTAAAGAATTAGCAAAATACACGAAGTATGCTCCTACCACGACCGAGTCACGTTTTTTGGAGACAAAATCTGTTGAAACTCTGCTTAACTTAAAGTAACAGGAATTATGTTTTTAATGAAAATATTGAAGTACAATGTCCCTATACAAATGGCCCCCTTAAAACAGCTTTAACAGTCATAACTATTTTAAAAATGTGAGTATAGCGATGAAATTCGGCATAAATAACTCTTATAAGAACCACATTTTATGAGGAACGGTCTATAAATGACCCTACCTCATATATGCCCCCCAAAAAAAATATTTTAACGCCAATTACTAACTTAAAAATACGAGCACAGCGCTTCGATATAAGTAAATTTCTTATGATCAATGATCTATCTACCGAATTTTATGAGGATCGGTCTATAATTAATCATATCCCCATTTAAGGCCCCCTTTAGAAATTTACTTTAAATCACATTACTTTCTTAAAAATGTAAGTATAGCTTTGAAATTTGATACACACAAGTAAATTTCTTACAAGATAAAGTCTCATAATAATATCAACCTATTGTCAAATATAACATAAACCATTATACCAATTTTTTCTAGAGCGGTTCATTATTGATCATAGCTCCCATATAAGGTCCACCTCAACGCACATTCTTTATTAATTAATAACTCAATTGGGTTAAATTCGATTTGAATTTGTTTTGTGTGTATATAAACTATTTCCTAAAATTAATAAAACGCACATTGACAATTAAAGTTTTAGGGATAATGTGACATAAATGCGTATTTTGTGTATACCTATAAATCATTATACTGACATTTTTTCAGATAGGTTCATAATTTGTCTTAGCTCCCATATAAGATTCTCTTCTGAAAATCTCTTAAAATTATATAATTTATCATTAAATGATAATATCTGTATTTGATTCGACATGAATGTAAGCACCTTCACCACGGAAACAATACTTTTGTTGAGTTATTTAAGGAGCTTTGACCAATAATGGACCGACTCTAAAAATAACATGGTAGAATGGTTTATTATGTATGCTAAACATATTTAAGACGAATCCCGATTACTTTATAATTCAATTAAACATGTGCGTTTACATAAGTTTAGTAAGTGGATCTTATGTACAAGCTATGACCAATTGTTTACCGATACAGTTCTTTTACATGTGATTTGTATTGATACTGATAAATTTAAGGGAGTTATTAACAATAAACTAATTTACGGAAATATGCACCTTTGTAATTATATGTTTTACCAAAATGTAATTATATGTTTTACCAAAATGCAACAACATTATTTTTGGTGTATTTGGTTGATATCCTTTGCGTAGTTTAAACGTGTTTTACACTGACTGATGGACAGAGCTAAATCGACTCAGAATTACTCAAGGACCCAGAATAGGGAATTTAATCGCAGCAAAAACTCGGTAATGGATTGTACTTCCATAACCACTTACTTTTCTATGACTACTATATACCGTCTTCATTACTTAGAAGTACTCTATGTTACATATAATGTGTAACAAAAGCACTTTATTTTCAGGTGATTTCAGAAATTTTATATTAATTCATAATAAAATAATTTTGAATGATTGAATTTATGTTAGTTATCTTTTCCAAATTGATATAAAATATTTTTCGCTATGTACGACTGTTTGTTCAAAGAAATGTCTTCAAACAATATTTTAATATGTTGAAGATCCCAGGAAAAACTTACATTGAAAAGTAATGAGTTAAAATGCTAATAAAACCTCTTCTCTCCACTTCTACTTTAGCATTTAAACTCGTTATTTTAACACGGTGATGTCATTGGAGGCATCGCTTACAAATAGGGAGTTAAAGAAGTATATTTTGCTTACAAAGAAGTTGTTGATAACAAAGTCGAAAAAAAGTACTTCAGATTAAAATAAAGTCATTACTCGAGTACTTCAAAGTAATGCAGACGGCAAGTTAAAAGTCATTGAAAAGTAGAGGGTTATGGAAGTACAAACCATTACCAGGTTTTTGGTGGAATAATATTGTATTTGCATCTGGAGTCCTCTTGTCATTAAAATTTTCAAAAATATAATAAACATTTTTAAAACTTACTAAAAGAAATTTAATTAAAAACAAGTAAGAAGTTATAGTCGGGCGAGGCTGACTATAATTTAGTTTTCATAATAAATCATTTAAGTAGAATTGCACCTTGCCTTAGATATACATAAGCCATTTATTGTTTAATAAAACTATGGATATTTATGTAAAATTTTAATGGGGGCTTTTTATATGAGCTAAGGTCAAATGAGGCTCTATAGTTATAAACTTCATCAGGGTCATCAAGGCTAGTATAGAACTTGGTTTTGCAGCTTTTTGTCGAGATACGAGTATATTAAACGTAATTATGAACATAGAAGACCTATTTGTCGGTTGGACCGATGCACAGTGGTATAGGAAAAAAAAAAGAGGGAAATAATTCGGTAACTTCTAAACGGTTAATCCGATTTTAATGAAATTTGGTATGCACAAAAAGGAGGTGTTGTC
>NC_060949.1:5104463-5127794 GCF_022045245.1 Lucilia cuprina
CCCCCAAAAAATTCTTTCATGCACATTATTGGCTTACAAATAGGATTATAGCAATAAAATTTCACAGAAGTAAGATTTATACGAGTCAAAATTTACAATTTATGTAGATCGGTCCATAATTGACCCTACCCACATATAAGGACCCTTCAGAAAAGGACTTTAACGTTAATTATGTGCGTACAAATACGAATATAGCGAAGAAATTTGACATAAGTAAGTATCTTAGGAACTAAAAATTTTTACCAAATTTTATGTGGATCGGTCTAATTGACCCTACCCTTAATATAAGTCCCCTTCAAAAAATTACTTTAATGCTCATTACTGGTTTAAAAATATCAGTACAGTGATGAAATTTCCCAGAAACAAGTTTTATATGAGGCAATATCTTTCTACCAAGTCTTATGTGGATCGGTCCATAGTTGACCCTACCACCTTAAAAAGGCTCATTAATGGCTTAAAAATGCGAGTACAGCGATAAAATTCGACGCTGATAAGTTCTATAGGAACCGAAATCTCTCTACCAGTTTTTATAAGGTCAGTCCATAATAACAACACCCCATATAAAAGAAAATGACGCGAAAAATACGAATACCGCAATGCAATTCGACATAAAATAATTTTAATGGACCCCTTTCAAATGTTACGCCATGTTCTTATTAATATCGATATATAATAATAAAATATTGAAAATATTAAAGTTCATTTATATGGCAGTGATTTGATGGTGGGTATAAAAGATTCGGCATAGCCGAATATAATACTCTTAATTGTTTAATTTTAAATGTTCATAAAGTTGAGAGTTAATAAGCTAGTGGTCTGCAATTTGGTACATACATATATTTTGGTTTTTGGTACCGAAATGTATCTAAACATTTATTTATTCTATAAGGTTAACAAAATACGAGTCAATTTAATTCAATTTTATCGATTCTTAAAAATTTTTGATATTGCTCATATGTACAGTTGTGTTCAAAATAATAGGAGTGAAAATTTGAAAAATTTTGAAAATAAATATTTTAGTGAAAGATTTACATTTTTAATTAAATATTTTTATAATTTATTTATTTAACTAGTTCTCTAATTTTTATAACCGTTATTTTGAATGTTGAAGAAATTTATATAAAAAAATATATATTTTTCTAAATTTATATACAAAATCTATTGTTCAAAATAATAGGAGTATTCGATTTAAGTTCAACTATTTTTAAAATAAAAACAAAAACGAAAGCACTTTCATCTAAAATATTTTTAATAATTGTGTGCCAGCACAACATCAGTCATTTTTGTAAAGATTTAAAGAATTTGGGTTTATGAACTTGATGCCCTTCCGACAACGGTTTTGAGGGGCTTGATGACACATATCGTGGCCGATTATCAACAAATATACAGGAATTTATTCAGAAAGCCTTAAAAGATGTTATACACGAGGTCTTTTAACGTTTTGCTTTAGAACCAGACAACCATGTAATGGCCTACTTCCTATGGAACGAGCTTCCTCCAATTTAGAATCAAAAATATTTTTATACGACAACACCGCCATTTTATCAAATTTGTTTATTGGGAATATGAAAGCATATCTTGGACTAATATGTGTACCTACAAAATTTGGGGTACGATACCATTTTATAATTTATTAGACCATACCCTTTTTGTCAAGACCCATCATAAATCATTCCTAGTATACAACTTCCTTGAAAGTTGGTTAGAGATTAATATTTTAATGGGCTTCCAATGTATTTTCTGAATTCATTTAGATTTATAAATATAATTTTTTGTCGTATTCATGCATTAAAAATTCATCCATTTATAAAACCACCTCTAAATGTGTTACTTTGCAAACTTAATGGGTTTCACTATATGCTTTATAGGTTAGGTTTTCACAGGTAGCCAATTTCGGCTTTACTTGGGTCCATATTGATCCCTTTGTAAATACCTGTAAGAAAAAGAAAAAGAGAAGGAGAGATAGGGAAGAGTGGGGCGCCCTAATGGGATTAATTAAAAAAAATGATAAGCGCTTATGGGAAGCTGTTATAATTTTTGAATGAAATGTTTATTTTTTATGAGGGATTTTTAAATATCTGACTTCCTAAAGTATTCAAAAAGTTTTTTAATGAAATTGCCATGAGTATTTTCATGTTTCGTTCGCGATATTTTTATAATTTTAAAGATATTTGAACAGATTTCATTTTCGTCAATTCTGACATTATCTTTCAGGATTTTAAAGGAACTAATTGTGAACTGACCTTAAAATTAGCTAAATATAACAGTTTTATATCATATTTTAAATATTTACTACGAATAAAGGAAATTAATCTAACTTAGGTAAGATAATATACGGTACTCCTATTTTTTTGAACAGTCGTAATCGGATATGGATTTCGAAAAAAGTTAATACCAAAAAAACTAATGAACCTATTCACAAAATGACATTTGTTTTGAATTTTAAACACTTATCAAATAAATATCGTGAAAAAATATTTGATTTCTTTAAAACTTTCCTTTTTAAATTAAGCTGCACAATTATTTTTCTTTACCCACCATCTTTTTTGATGGTGGGTAAAAAAGGCTTAAGTCGGTTTTAGTGACATTTTTCAAAACACGTCGAAAATTTCACCACTAATAGAGAGTTCATTTGTGAGTGAAACGACGTAAAATTTTTTTGTCGGCCATGACTACTTTAGGGTGAGCGGGCCTTCAAAGTTCAAAATATTTATGGCTATATCTCGAAAAATATACATTTGTTGGGACTGACATACATATATCAAATTAAAGGAATTTCAAAGACCTTCCCAATGATATGTAACATGGGAAAAGGGCATTTTTTGGTAAATTTTGGGAAACATAATTTTTGAACCGATATTTTTGAGGTTTATCTAAAAAATCGGGAAAAAATGCCTTTAGAGGTAAGTATATTAGATTTAAAAGCTAAGATTTTGAGCTTTTTAATAAAGTATAATATGTTTCTGTAAGTATTATAGTTAATGAGATATTAATAATTTAATTATGATTTTGTTATTAAAAAAAACGTACGTATAATAATCTTTATTAAGCGAAGGGGTGTTGGACATACCATAGAGGAGAAAATCCTTGCGACCGGCCGTAGGCCTGCTATTTAGGCAATCTTTATTAAGCGAAGTCGGTGTTGGACATACCATAGGGGAGAAAATCCTTGCGCCCGGCCGTAGGTCGGCTTTTTAGGAAACTTTACTAAGCAAAGTCGTGTAAAAAAAAAAAATTAAATATTTCGAGATATACACAAAAATGTATTAAACTTTGGAGCCCCGCCCACTCGAAATTAGGCGTGGCCAACAAAAAAAATTTTGATATCTTTTATCGTCTCAAAACGCTCTATATTGGGTTTTTTTTTTGAGAAATGTCACTAAAACCGAATTGTTCCAAAAAAAAAAAAAAATACCAAAAAAAGTTCACTTTTTCCGGTTCTCACCTAATTCCCACACTACATACTTAATTTCATGTTTCTAGGTTCAATAGTATCAAAAATTCAAAAAGTACCTTTGAAAAAGTACCAAAAAGTTCGCTTTTATGGCTTCAAACTTAAGCTAGGCTCCTCATACTTAATTTCATGTTTCTAGCCAATAACAACACACTAGTGCTGCTTTCGCTCTGCTACTCTTACTTTGCTGCTCTCGCTCTGCCTTGTTTTTATAGACAAGAGTACAATAAGAAAATGTACAGTATGATTATGGATTTTTTTTTTGCAATTTCTGTCTGATCATGAAATATTGATTGCAACAAGCAAAGCCAATACTACTATGAGATTTGGTGACATTTTTATCACAGACTGGACATTTATAAATCTCAGTGTGTGGAGCCACTTTTATTATAATATTAATTAATAAGTCCCAGCTATGGTATAAACAAACAACAGCAGTCTCAATTATGGTAAACACAGAACCAAAATAAGTAAGAGTGTTTTATTCGGCTATCCCAAATCTTTTATACCCACCATCAAATCATTGCCATATAAATGAACTTTGATATTTTGAATATTTTATTATTATGTATCGATATTAATGAGAACATCACACAGTGGTATAGGAAAAAAAAGAGGGAAATAATTCGGTAACTTCTAAACGGTTAATCCGATTTTAATGAAATTTGGTATGCACAAAAAGGAGGTGTTGTCGAGTTTAGGTTTTGAATTTGGACCTTATAGGCCAACCAGGGGCCCGGCGGGGGTCCTCAAATTAGGACACCTCGGCTATGTTAAATTTTTAAAACGATCCTATTTCTTCATTTGAGTTCCGATTTAAAAAAAAATTTCGTATATAGAATCTCCTCATCGAGCACTATAAAAAATGTAATTATCTCTTATAGTTTAGGAGATATTCGCATTTGAAAATTAAAATTTTAAAATTTTTACCGTTCTTACTTTAGTTTTTTGATAATAGCGGGTCCAAATATTCCCAATTATGTAAAAATCATGACTGAGTCCAAAGTTATAGGCATTTTAATTTAAAAAATTAAAAAAGGCGATTTTTTGCCATTTTTTTGGGAAAACCCCCGCCGGGCTCCTGGTTGGCCTATAAAGTCCAAATTCAAAACCTAAACTCGACAGCACCTCCTCTTTGTGCATACCAAATTAAAATCGGATTAACCGTTTAGAAGTTACCGAATTATTTCCCTCTTATTTTTTTCCTATACCACTGTGCGATGTTAACTATTTTCAATAGGCTTCGTCTACATATACCAAATTTCAATGCATTATCTCCAAAATTGCGACCTGTAGTTTGATTACAAGGTTTACAAGCTTAAGGGGGATTAATTTGTATGGGGGCTACGTGAAATAATAAACCGATGTTAACCAATATCAATAGACTTCGTCTACGGTGCAATAGAAGATCATGTGCTAAATTTCATTGAATTATCTTCAAAATAGCGACCTGTAGTTTGATTACAAGGTTTACGGACGAACATAGCTAAATCAAGTATGCTTTATGGTGGGTATAGGACCAATATTATTGTGCGTTACAAACATCAGCACAAGCCCAATATACCCTCCCCACTAAAGTGGTGTAGGATATAAATATGTTTACAATATTCTTATAAAATATTATAAGTTTTGTAGCTTTAATGATGGTAGTTATACCATAATTTATTTTGTCATTCAAAATGCTTTGTGATATCGATCACGTTACCTTTGTAAAATTTCAAAAAATAAATAAAATAGAACAAATAAAAATGAAATATTATTTTAAGAGTTTTTAAAAATTGTAAAAGATAATTACTTTATTCTAAATTTGGGTTAATTCGGGATTTTCATGCATTCGTTTAATCAGAAACAGAAAATATTTTTGTTTCCACACTATTACATTTAAAATCAAAACTTGATTTCATTTAATGAAACTTCGTATCTATAATGACTTCTTGAAGTCCCTATTTATAACTCATTACTTTTCAATGTAAGTTTCTTCTGGGATGTCAAGTCACCCAATTAAAAAAATCGATTTTGACGAAATTTCCATAAACGTTAGTACGATTAGTAGGTCTGACACAAATTTTTAATTTTATCCGTCAAGAACTACCGGTGTTAGATGGGACCAAAGTTGGAGATTTTAGTCATACAGGGTTTTATTGAAATTATTTTGGTTCTAGCATAAATTTTCCAAAGGAGTTCAGATATATATTTCTTCAATGTTTCCAAAAAAATATTTTTTTTATATATATTGTTTAAATTTTTCACTCAAAATGAGCCCTTTTTTGCTTAGAAGAAAGCTTATGCAATTACCCTGAAGGGCTTTTTATTGCAATAAAGCGATGCGAATGGGATCTCTTACAAAAAAATATCTTTAACTTAAGAAAACAATTTTGAAATTTTTGGCACACAATTTTCCCTATTTTTTTCAAAATGGATGTTTTTGTTGTTTTTTTTTTTTGCACAAAAGCTTAGACAAGGGGTCGGCTAACTTTTGAGTTGGAAGAGCCAAAATTTACAGCTTACGAAACATGGGTTTTAAGTTTATATATCAAGCAGTGAAAGAATTATGTAAAAATCATGACTGAGTCCAAAGTTATTGGCATTTTAATTAAAAAAATAAAAAAAGCGATTTTTTGGGAAAAAGTATATTTTTCTTTTTAAGTTATCTAAAAAGATTCTAAGAAGATGTATATAAAAATTATACTTTTTGGAAAGCTGACTTTACACAAAATACGATAAATGAAACAAAACCTAAAAATTTTTGAATACTGCTTTAAGGATTGCTTCTGACTTTTCTTCAGACCAACTAAAAAAATAAATTATTATTCAACTCATTTGTAAGTGGGGATGTGATGGATTATCAGCACTATCGGAATATAAACAAATCAACACAAGTGAATCATCTTCCGAGTATAAAAGTGAATTTATGGCATCGCTAGTTCCATTAAGTATTTGAAAGTATGCTGACAGCGATTCTCCATCAACCAGTTTCGATGATGTTTGGAAGAATTCGACTCCAGGATCCAAAACTTTTTGTAGGCCAATAAGCTTTGAGTATATAAAGGAATAACAAACAACAACGCAAGATTTGATAAATCGTATTGAAGCAGAAATTAAAAACTTGGAACCTATAACAATCGAAATAGAAAATTATTCGTTTAACATGTTCTATAATTTAAAACTTACAATGATTGATGGAAAAGTTAGAATTTTCGAATATTTCCAAGCAAAGGTCAATAAATGAGGAAACATTACAATTTGGAATATCCCCCCTACATGCTCGCATACAATTTCTGAAACATTTTCTCCATTTAGCATATGATTTAAAGTACTGAAGCATACCGGAAAATGCAAACAAAAGTGCAAATAACAATAAGGAGTTAATGGAAATGAGAGCCAGTGAGAAAAGAAGAATTCAAGAGGAATTTAAAAAACGGACAAGATTAAATATTGATAAACCACTCACAGGATATGGAAGCACAAACGATGGTAATACCGCTAGACGTTTTTTCAAACATTTTGAAACTACTTTCGAAAAACTCGGAATTAATATGGATTTACTGCAAAAGGTCAATATTATTCTAATAGCGATAAATAGCAAGCATAAAGTGAACGCAACAAAATTTGGAGAGTATTCTACAAAAGTTTCTAAACTACTTTTGGAATTATATCCCTGGAAAGAAATGACACCTACAGTTCACAAGATAGTATGTCATGGAAAGGTCATCATAAAACATAATATTCTGCCTTTAGGAGAGCTTACAGAAGCATATTCATCAGTTTAGCTCAAGGAAGTGTTCTAGGCAGTCTCAAAATGAAGATATTTTTAATAATCTGATTCTATCTTCTGATCCTGTTTTATCTACTATAAGGAAACGTTGGATTTGCTACAAAACGTTAGCATTTGAAAATATTCATGAATTTAAAGATTTACTTTATCTTTTAGATATGGACTACTGTGATACCGATTATTTTACAAAATTATATTAATTTATAAAAACAAATAAATAAAGACTATTTTTATATAAAATAAATACTTGTTAATTTTTTTAAGGATAAGGAATAAAAGAAAATAATAGTACTAGGTAAATTCTATAAAAGATGTTGAGTTTTCCCCAATTAATTTGTCACTTAAAAAACATTAGGTAGTCATGTTATATATCAATGGAAAGGTAATTTTGTCTATTTTTATACCCTACACCACTTTAGTGGGGAGGGTATATTGGGTTTGTGCTGATGTTTGTAACATACAAACCTTAAAGTATACCAATTGGCTTAGAATCATTTTCTGAGTCGATTAAGCCGTCCATCCGTCCGTCTGGCTGGCTGTACACACGCTTCTCTTGGCCCAAGGACAAAGCCTATTGAAAATGGTTAAAATCGGTCCATTATTTCGACTAGCCCCCATACAACCGTACCCCCTAAATAGGGCCTTTTGGCTTATAATTAATTTAAATGATCTATTATGTTAACAAAAGTCGACAAAACTTAGTTTTATAGAACTTTAAATGATACTACCGATTTTTGTAATGATCGGGCTTCATTTGACCCTATCCCCCATATAAACTCCCCTTCAGAAAATGACTTAAAGGTCAAAATTAACTTAGAAACACTAATAACACTTTTAAATTTCCAAATAAATAATATTGAAGAAGACTTAACTCCCCATACCAACATTTTTAAGGATTGGGCCATATTTTGCCCTACATATTGAGCCCTCTTTTTTTGCCAATAAAAAAAGTAAAAATATTCCGAAATAAAGTTAAAAAAACAAACCAAATGCGTTATTTTTTTAATAATCCTTATTTTCAACATACATACTGACTGGTGTAGGGTATCATATGGTCGGATACGCCCGACTATACATTCATACTTGTTTAAAACTGTATATAATTTTTGAAAATTAAAAAATTCGCGGAATACTTTTTTTAAAAAAATTAAAAAATAAAAAAATATAGAATTTATACTTTTTGGAAAGCTGACATTACGTAAAATACGATAAATGAAACAAAACTTAAAAATTATTGATACCGAGGGGACCAGGTCCATCCAAAAAAAACCCTACTTTTTATGGAAAATTCAATTTTGAGCAAAAATTCACAAATCCCATTTTTGTGATTTTTTAAAACTTTTTTGGGAACTCCGGGATTTCTAATAAGAAAATTCTAAATTTTTATTTAATTTTGGATTTTGAATAAAAAAATCTACCTAACTGTAAAATTTCATTAAAAAATATTCATAAATAAAATTTTTATTGCAATTTGTATCTTCGCAAAATCTAAATAAAAAACATTTTTTAATTTTTAAAAAAAAAGTATTCCTTATAGGCCCCTGGTTGGGCTATAAGGTCCAAATTCGAAACCTAAACTTGATAACACCTCCTCTTTCTGCATACCAAATTTCATTAAAATCGGATTAACCGTTTAGAAGTTACCGAATTATTTCCCTCTTTTTTTTTTCCTATACCACTGTGCATAATTGACCTACCCCAATATAAGGTCCTTTTCAGAAAATTACTCTAATGATCTTAATTGACTTAACAGTAGCAGTATAGTGACGAAATTCGATATAAACAAGTTGTATAAGAACAAAAATCTATCTTTCAGATTTGATTTTAACACTCATAACTGGCATAATAATAGGAACAAAAATCACTTTACCAAATTTAGTGTTAGTTAGATCCTACCCCCTATATTATGACCTTATCGCTCTTAGTGACTCAATAATAGCAGAAAGTGACGAAATTCGTCACAAACAAGTTTTATAAGAACAAAATGTCTAGACCAAATTTGAAGAGGAACGGAACATAATTGACCAGTCTCATTATATAAGGTCTACTTCAGAAAATGACTCTAAAGCTACGTTCAGACATATCAAAAATTTTATGAAAAAGACGTAACCACTAATTACACCCTACACCCCTTAAGTGGGGAGGGTATATTGGGTTTGTGCTGATGTTTGTAACGCACAATAATTCTAACATCCATGTTAACATTTTGGGTAATAAATTGTCAAGCTTAAATTGTTATTGACGTTTTATAAAATACTAGCTAATACCTGGTGTGCTGCCTTACCCCAATCGAAATTAAACACATAATAACCAAAAATTATTTATTTAGTTATTAAAATATAAAAAATACTAGTTCTAGAACGAGTGAAAACAGAACCACTGCAGATTCTTAAACAACAGCCTTGGAACTAGTAGTGTTGCAACTACTTATGGAATCCGTTTTTTAGAATATTGTTGTGGTTCTTCAATACTTCTAAATAGTTTTCAAGGAACTAGTTCTTTGAAACTAGTTATACATTACTACTGCACTATTTCAATGGAACGCATACTAGTTCCGAAACAACTTCTTGGAATCAATTGAAAAAAATGTCAAAAAATTAAAAATTTATAAACTTATTTTTATCGAAATAGAAAACGCGTTCAAATGTATATTTTTGTAGTTACCAGAACTACAAGATATTAAAGAGCTGCCTAATTGAATGGTACCGAGAGAAGAGAAAGTTTGCTGCCAGGCCAGGTTTTCCTAGCTGTCAAAGTTTGTTATTGTTTATATTTTTATATTTAAAAATTTCCGTTAAACCGAGAAAAACTTCGTTAATATTTTGAATTATTTATGTAAAAAATCTGAAAATACCAATCTCGTAAACAAATAACATTTTATTTAAATATTGCACAGTGGGGCAGAGTCGAAATCTTTTGGAAATAAATCTGGCATTTCTAAACGGCTGATCCGGCCGGGATAAAATTTGGCGTGAGCGTAGCCAAGGAGTATTCGAGTGGTGGCTCAAAGTAGGGTACCTACGACATGTAAAATTTTTTAACTAGTGCCATTTTTTTCTTTCAAATACAAAGATTTTTATATTTTCTGAAAGCGCTCGACGAGATCTTGGACATACCTCTTATAATATCCGAGTTATAGGCATTTAAAAATTTAGTGATACAAAATTTACCATACCTTGGTCCGCCTTTTTTTGAATACCGGGTGTAATTTTGGACCAAATGGACTCAATTTTTTCTTGTTAGTTAGACAAAATATACAAAATTTCAGATCAATATCATTTACAGATCCAAAAATATACGTTTTTTAACTTAATAATTCAAAAAATTTTAGATTTTTGCCGTTTTTTGCCAAAAATGTGTCTTAACTCTTTTATTAATAAAATAAAATTTTCTTTAAGAACATATAACAATTTTAATGTTTTCCAAAAGGTATCTTTACGCAGAACGCTTTGGCATAAAAAACTTGTCGTATTTTCTAAAAATGTTGCCACTGCGTCCTTCCGAATATGACCTATTTTTTTATCAAAACTTCAACTTTGGGCGACATGTTCTAAAATCCCAAAGCTGGGATCAGAAAACTGAAAGCAGTTTTGGAAACCTCAATATGTTTTATATTTACTCCAAAAGTATTTTATGAGCAAAAAAATAAAAAATCCCATTTTTGGGAATTGAGGGATGCCCTTTGAACTTTTCAATTTTTTTTTGCATTTTCTTATTTGAAATGACAAATTTAACAAGCGTTGATAATTTTATTGAGTTTTGTTCATAAATAAAGATTTTGTCATATATTACATATTTGTTAAGTTTCTAAAACTATGATTTATATCAAAATTTTAATAGGGTCGCTGATAGCTACAACAATTTAGTCCATATTTATCCCTTAATATAATTTTTTAGTTAGATATGGAAATTCTCGACCCTTTACAAAAAATTTTAAAATTTTATGTTTACTATTTAGTGCCATTAAAATAGTGTTAACTCTTCGAAGCAACTCCTTGTCGATTCCAGTTATTTTTGAAGTAATTTCAAAATCACGAAAAAACCTTCTCGCCGTATTACCGTCATTTGTACTACCGCAACTTGGAAGTGGTTGCTCGATGTTTAATCCCATCTGAACTTTAAATTCTTCTTGGATTCTGCTTTTTTTCGCAGCTCTCAGTTCTTTCAATTCTTCATTATTTTTTGTTGATTTAGTAAGATTCTTTAGCACACTTCTATATTTGAGGTCGTATGCTATGTGTAAAAAGTAATCCAAAAATCGTATTCTGACATGAAGTGGTGAAATTCCGAAAGACAGGACTTCTTCATTAATACTTCTGCTTTTGTTTATATTTGAGAATTGCGACTTTTTCTCATTACATATTGAGCATCTCCAGAAGGAAGAAGTTTCTGTTATGGTATTGCTGACCTTTCCATCAATCATTGTTAAGCTTAGCTGATATGATACGTTAATAGAGAATTCCTCTATTTTTATGCAGATGGGCTTCAGTGCATTTATTTCATCTTTTAAATATTCCACTAAATCTTTTGTTGTTTTCATTGACTCCTTTATATATTCTAATCCAATGGGTATACAAAAATTTTTTGTACCCGCAGTTGTATTGATCCATATATCTTCAAATGAATTGCCGATGCTTGACGATGATGGATTAAGGGAATATGAACGAATTCGTAATGGCACTAATGATGACATAAATACACTTTTGTAGTCTGCTAATGTCCGACTTCCACAAGCTGTTTGTATTCTGATAAACCGTCACATCCCCACTTACACATTAAGACAACATCACAGTTATGAATTTTCCTTAGTTGGTCTTCTGAAAAGTCTGACACAATTCTTGATGCTGTGTTTTCGAGCAAAGATGATATATCAATACAAGCTTCCACATCATTAATAGCAATAGGTGATGGTAGGATAGCTTGTTTTTTCCTAGATCGCCTTGTATGATGGTAATATATTGTGTCCTTTTTCATGGAGAGCTTTCCTTAATATTTGGTACTTATTTCGACTGAGACCCAGTTCCAACATAAGCGCTATTTCTTCCTCTTCAGTAAAATTTGATTGTGATGTTGGAGTTGGTATACTTTCCACAATTCGCTTAAGTCGTTTTGGTGATGCATTAGGAAGAATAGTTGCAATATGTACGGCATCCATAGGTTGGTTTTCCTTTTTCAGCATTTCGTTAAATGTATCAGCAATTTCCTCATTTGAGATTGAAAAAAGTTTTTGTGTGACCCCTTTTTTTTGACCTTGAACATAAGTCTTCGTATGACTTGCAAGGCGCTCCTGCTGATGTGTTGTAAGTTGAGATTTTCGTAGTAGTTTCCATCCAACTACAAAATTTTAATAGAAATTTCTTTTGATTTCCATCCACAGACTTACTTTTTACATCAAAAAGTTTTAAAAAGTTTTCAATTTTTGATATGCCTGTTTTGTCTACTATTCTACTGTAGTAGTTTTTATATAATTTGAAATGTCTTCAATTCTTTCTGGCCCTTTTGAAGATAAACTCTATAAAACGGAACACAACTCTTCGTACTTTAATGTAATCTTCATTGTAGATTTATTAAATATGGTACTTAAAATCTGAGAAGTTTACTTATATACCAATTCTTGTCATTTCCGATACAGGTATTCCAAAGTAAAAAATTACGAACTGTCTATATTTAGGACTATATTACTATAACCTGTAATTCAGTCATTTATATTTCTTATTAGTGAATGAATCGAAATTATCATTACCTGTATATTTTTAAATATTAAATATATATTTTTAAATAAACGAAACAGAACGAAATGATCTGTCGAAAAAATTTAGATAAAAAATAGTTATAAATTTCTGAAAATTTAAGCATAATAGGACCTTTCAATTATAAGGATAGGCAATCAAATAGCAAATAGGTAAATATAAGATTTGAATATGTTCTGTCATATTTAATACTAAAATATGAAATTAAAGGACACAGGTTTAAATGAACATAGTTTTGAATGTAATTGAGATATTGGGTTCAAATTTTTTGTAAAGGGTCGAGAATTTCCATATCTAACTAAAAATGATTAAGGGATAAATATGGACTAAATTGTTGTAGCTATCTGCGACCCTATTAAAATTTTGATATAAATCATAGTTTTAGAATTTTAACAAATATATAATACATGACAAAATATTTAATTATGAACAAAACTCAATAAAATTTTCAACGCTTGTTAAATTTGTCATTTCAAATAAGAAAATGCAAAAAAAAATTGAAAATGTCAAAGGGCATCCCGCAATTTCCAAAAATAGGAGTGAAAATATAAAACATATTGAGGTTTCCAAAACTGCTTTCAGTTTTCTGATCCCAGCTTTGGGATTTTAGAACATGTCGCCCAAAGTTGAAGTTTTGATAAAAAAATAGGTCATATTCGGAAGGACGCATTGGCAACATTTTCAAAAAATACGACAAGTTTTGTACGCCAAAGCGTTCTTCGTAAAGATACATTTTAGAAAACTATAAAATTGTTATATGTTCTTAAAGAAAATTTTATTTTATTAATAAAAGAGTTAAGACACATTTTTGGCAAAAAAAAACTGCAAAAATCTAAAATTTTTGGAATTCTTAAGTTAAAAAACGTATATACGGATCTGTAAATGATATTGATCCGAAATTTTTTATATATTTTGTCTAACTAACAAGAACAAATTGAGTCCATTTGGTCCAAAATTACGGCCGGTATTCAAAAAAAGGCGGACCAAGGTATGGTAAATTTTGTATCACTAAATTTTTAAACGCTATAACTCGGATATTATAAGAGATAAGTAGTATGTCCAAGCATGTTTGTATTTGGGCGAAAAACAAAAAATGGCACTAGTTTAAAAATTTTACATGTCGTAGGTACCCTACTTTGAGCCGCCACAGCGCCGACAATGGGGCATATGCAGGGTTCATCTTCAAAACTTAAACTCGAATACTCCTTGGCTACGCTCACGCCAAATTTTATCCCGATCGGATCAACCGTTTAGAAATGCAAGATTTATTTCCAAAAAAATCGATTCTGCCCCTCTGTGTATTGGCATTATTGGTATGTACACAAAAATGTTATTTAAGAAAAATATTTTTTCTATTAAATGTTAACATATTACACAATATTGTTTTATATTTTATATTAAAATTGTGTAGATAACGTGATTAACTAAACGAAATCTCTTTCGGAACGCTTAATATTAAGAAACGCATATGAAGTATTTACCCGGCTGGCGGCAGCTGACTTCTACGTTATGGCTTAATTAAATGTTAACAAATTAATCAATATTGTTTTATACACATAGTTTAGATAAAGAGATTAATTTAAAAAATCTGTTCGGAACGCTTTCTATAACAAAACCCATATGAGGTATTTACCCGTCCGGCGGTTGCTACATTATGGCAAAATATTGAAAATTACTCCGCCGGAGTAGAATTATCCATTCGCAACAAATATTCATTCATTCGTAATATAATATTTTCATGAATATGTACTTTTTTATGTTTATTTTTCACAAAAGAATAAGGTTTCACTTAAATTTAAGCTGCCGGAATAGAATTATTCGTTTGAAACAAACATTATTCAATTCAGAATATATTTATCATTATTTTTTAATATAATATAAGTATTTTACAAAAATTGTTCATCAAATGGTTTTTATGGTTTTTGACATCTACATAAACCAAATGCAAAAACAAAATACATGTAAAATGTTGTTGTTGCAGAACTGCCACCACCTTATCTGAATTCGCCTTACGTATATCCTTACAAAAAATATTTTAAAAGATTAGAGGTGCGGAAGAATTATATTAAATTTTACGTAAGAAATGCATATGAATGTAAGTTTTGTAAATAACATTAGTTCAATAGAAAAAATTACTCAACAATTTCTAAAAATTGCTCTAAAAAAAATTGCACTAAAAATGAAATATTTGTTTATATGTTTTCTATAGCTTCCCTGGAACTAGTTCCGAGGTTGACAAATTCAAACAAAAATCATTGATTAACGAACTAGTTCCAGAAGCGTTCTAAAGAACGAGTGTCGACTCCATAACGCTTACTTAGAACCAGTACCGAAGGTGGCAATTTCGAAAAAAAAAATCATTGGTCTCAACGCCAAAGTAAAACGAGTTCAGGCTAAAATCATGTGTTCTAGAACTAGTTGTAGAACTAATACAATTTTTTTCTGGGATATAATATTTTTTGTTTTAACCTCTGGTATAAATAAAAAACTTACATAATGATTTAAAAAATTTTAAACACAATAGTTTTCCAGATTAACAATTGTTCAATTCACAATCAAATTGTACATTGTATCTACTTAAGTGTAGTAACAGTGATTGTGAACAGATTTTTGTAGCAAGTCATAAGTTTATGTTCACAATAAAAAAAAAAAAAAAACAATCAAAACAAACTTTTGCATTGAAAATACTAACAACATTGTTATGACTATTGTAGCAGCTGCTGACATACAACGCTACAACATCGATTGTGAATTGAACAAATATGTTACATATGAGTGATGCCAAGCAAATTATTGCAAGTTCGTCAATATCTATCTATGAAAATTGAAATTATCTAACAGTTTTAAAGATATACGAAATTTTGTATTTAATTCTTATATGTGGTTCCAAGCCCTCCAGTTATTTTCTAAATGTTCGCATGAATGTCAAAGTTATTCATATAAAATTTGTAGACTCTAGCTCTAGTAGTTTCTTAGATATACGATTTTTATACCCTACACCACTATAGTGGGGAGGGTATTATACGTTTGTGCTGATGTTTGTAACATACAAAAGTATTGGTCCAATACCCACCTTAAAGTATACCGATCGATTCAGAATATTTTTTGGTTTTAGTTTTCACAATTTTAGTGAAGTACCTTTTCAAATGCTTTTAGGTATTAATATTTTTATTGCTTTATTGCTAATTTTAAAAAGTAATTTTTTACCACTCAAGCCTAAAGAATTATGAAAAGGGGTAAAATGTGGGGTTTTGGTAAATTTTGTGAAGGTTGTTCTGAATTATATATTTTGAATGTAGATTTAAATTTCGACATTAATTTCAGTGGTAAAAAGCAAAGACAATATTAATTGATCTATAGATTTAATATTATAAATTATTTAAAAACCCTGGCAACACCGGGTAGAAAAAGTTAGTACATAAAGCAGTCCTTAAAAACCTGTATATTTGTTTTCTAAAACTTAAGATCTGAATATCTATTAATATGTACCATGATGGAATAATAAGGTAAAGTCAATTCTACAAAAACAACAAATGTTATATACTTATGTCAAAAAGTGTATATGTATTTTGAATATATACCGTAAATAACGAAAATCTCACGTGCACAAAATTTCTCCACATAAAACAAATTTATATTACAATAAACAAATTTATAATATAAATAAATAAAAAAATCTTTAAAACCATCTTTTATTATTATTTTTTTAATATTTTGGTATTTTCTTACATAAAAAATCGAATCAATTAGTATTGAGAATTTTTCAATTAGATTAATTATAATATATTTAGTGTACTTTTTCGACACTTTATTGATATTTGTGCTAAAATAATTTAATTAAAATTCATGAAATGGAATGTATTCTTTATTGGCACTGTTGTCATACAATTCCCTTTCACCCAAAATGTTGTCTGGTAGATCCTCCAGTAATTAATAGTATTTATCAATTAATTTTTCATCAATTTCGTGGCAATATTTGAAAAATAATTAAATAATCGAAATGTGAATTGATTTTATTATAACGATAATCAGTACAAACCTTCAAAAATTTTTACCAAAAAGGACATAAACATCCTTTAAAGATAATTAAGATATATGAAAAAATAGGCATGGATAGTCCCATTGTACCCAAAGCGAGTACACCAATATTTATGCTTATAAAAATAAACGCTAAAATTATTATTTTTTTTTTTAAATGAAGAAACAAAAGTAATTTCTACTTTTTCTAAATTATACTTACCCCCTTATTCACAAACAAAATTTTTATTTTACAAACTGTCTATAAAATATATTTTGTATAGAAATTTTGTTTTATAAACCTTTTAAATAAAAATTTTGTTTGTGAATTTCAAAAATTTTTGCTGTCTAATCTTAAAATGATATGAAGTTTTTGAATTTGTGTGAATTTTAAATTTATAAATATCAATATTTAAAAATTATTTAGTTAATTATTTTATTAAAGACTATAACATTGTATATACAATAAAAAAATTATAATTTTATTATGAGCCACGCACAACAACATCTAAATCACCCCACACAAACCACCTTTCCCGCCCACCGAAAAATAAAACACAATTTAATACAATATCATCAGTTTGTATAATAGCTTTTTTATTTGAACTGTTTATCTTAAACATAATACAATTAATTCTTACAACCTACTTATATAGTTAAGTGGAAGAATATTCGATTCAATTATTATTTGACCATGACACAATACTTTGTGTACTGTTGGTGTTAGTTTCATCCATGGATACAGAGATACAAGTAATTTAGAAATTTCAGATGTATATTCCACAAATCGATTTCCATTAATTTTATGTTTACTTATCAGTGCCATTAAAATAGTGTTAACTCTTCGAAGCAACTCCTTGTCGATTCCAGTTGTTTTTGAAGTAATTTCAAAATCACGAAAAAACCTTCTCGCCGTATTACCGTCATTTGTACTACCGCAACTTGGAAGTGGTTTGTCGATGTTTAATCTAATCTTAACTTTAAATTCTTCTTGGATTCTGCTTTTTCCGCAGCCAGAGAGTGTCTCAGAGAATCTTGATTTAGTAAGATTCTCTGGCACACTTCTATATTTGAGGTCGTATGCTATGTGTAAAAAGTAATCCAAAAATTGTATTCTGCCATGAAGTGGTGGAATTCCGAAAGACAGGTTTCTGTTATGGCATTGCTGACCTTTCCATTAATCAGTGTTAAGCTTAGCTGATATGATACGTTAATAGAGAATTCCTTTATTTTTATGCAAATGGGCTCCAGTGCATTTATTTCATCTTTTAAATATTCCACTAAATCTTTTGTTGTTTTCTTTGACTCCTTTATATATTCAAATCCAATGGGTCTACAAAAATTTTTGAACCCGGAGTTTTACTGATCCATATATCTTCAAATGAATTTCAGATGGTTGACGATGATGGATTAAGGGAATATGAACGAATTCGTAATGGCACTAATGATGACATAAATACACTTTTGTAGTCTGCTAATGTCCGACTTCCACAAGCTTGTTTGTATTCTGGAAGTGCTGATAAACCGTCACATCCCCACTTACACATTAAGACAACATCACAGTTATGAATTTTCCTTAATTGGTCTTCTGAAAAGTCTGACACAATTCTTGATGCTGTGTTTTCGTGCAAAGATGATATATCAATACAAGCTTCCACATCAGTAACAGCAATAGGTGATGGCAGGATAGTTTGTTTTTTTCCTGGATCGCCTTGTATGATGGTAATATATTGTGTCCTTTTTCATGCAGAGCTTTCCTTAATATTTGGTACTTATTTCGACTGAGACCCAGTTCCAACATAAGCGCTATTGCTTCCTCTTCAGTAAAATTTGATTGTGATGTTGGAGTTGGTATACTTTCCACAATTCGCTTAAGTCGTTTTGGTGATGCATTAGGAAGAATAGTTGCAATATGTACGACATCCATAGGTTGGTTTTCCTTTTTCAGCATTTCGTTAAATGTATTAGCACTTTCCTCATTTGAGATTGAAAATAGTTTTTGTGTGACCCTCTTTTTTTGACCTTGAACATAAGTCTTCGTATGACTTGCAAGGCGCTCCTGCTGATGTGTTGTAAGTTGAGATTTCCGTAGTAGTTTCCATCCAACTACAAAATTTTTATCGAAATTTCTTTTGATTTCCATCCATAGACTTACTTTTTACATCAAAAAGTTTTCAAAAGTTTTCAATTTTTGATATGCCTGTTTTGTCTGCTTTTCTACTATATGTAGTTTTTATATAATTTGAAATGTCTTCAATTCTCTCTGGCCCTTTTGAAGATACACTCCATAAAACGGAACACAACTCTTCGTACTTTAATGTAATCTTCATTGTAGATTTATTAAATATGGTACTTAAAATCTGAGAAGTTTACTTATATACCAATTCTTGTTTTTTCCGATACAGGTATTCCAAAGTAAAAATTACGAACTGTCTACTGTTTAGGACTATATTACTATAACATGTAATTCAGTCATTGATATTTCTTATTAGTGAATGAATCGAAATTATCATTACCTGTATATTTTTACCTACCTGATCATAAACGAAACAGAACAAAATGATCTGTCGAAAGAATTTAGGTAAAAAATAGTTATAAATTTTTGAAAATTTAAGCATAATATGTCCTTTCAATTATAAGGATAAGCAAACAAATAGAAAATAGGTAAATATAAGATTTAAACATGTTCTGTCATATTTAATACTAAAATATGAAAAATATGAAATTAAAGGAAACAGGTTTAAATGAACATATTTTTTAATGTAAATGAGATATTGGCTTGAATTTTTTTGTAAAGGGTCGAGAATTTCCATATCTAACTAAAAAATATATTAAGGGATAAATATGGACTAATTGTTGTAGCTATCTGCGACCCTATTAAAATTTTGATATAAATCATAGTTTTAGAAATTTAACAAATATGTAATATATGACAAAATCTTGTTAAATTTGTCATTTCATGGGATTTTTTACATTTTTGGCCATAGGGTCCACATTTCTTTCAGGGCTGGGAAAATACTTTTGGAGTAAATAGAAAACATATTGAGGTTTCCAAAACTGCTTTCAGTTTTCTGATCCCAGCTTTGGGATTTTAGAACATGTCGCCCAAAGTTGAAGTTTTGATAAAATAGGTCATATTCGGAAGGACGCAGTGGCAACATTTTCAAAAAATAGGACAAGTTTTTTACGCCAAAGCGTTCTGCGTAAAGGCAAAAATCTAAAATTTTTTGAATTTTTAAATTAAAAAAAGTATATTTTTGGATCTGTAAATGATATTGATCTGAAATTTTTTGTATATTATTGGAAATATTGTTGTAACTAACAAGAAAATAGAGTCCATTTGGTCCAAAATTACGCCCTATATTCAAAAAAGGCGGACCAAGGTATGGTAAATTTTGTATCACTAAATTTTTAAATGCCTATAACTCGGATATTATAAGAGATAAGTAGTATGTCCAAGCATGTTTAAAAATTTTACATGTCGTAGGTACTCTACTTTGAGCCGCTCCGTCCCTGAGGCATCAGCGGGGTTCATCTTCAAAACTTAAACTCGAATACATCTTGGCTACACTCACGCCAAATTTTATCCCGATCGGATCAGCCGTTTAGAAATGCCAGATTTATTTCCAAAAAATTTCCATTCTGCCCCACTGTGCATAGTTTTATTTAATTTTTCGCCAACTTATATCTTTCTATGAAAAATTTGAATTATCTAACAGTTTTCAAGATATACGAAATTTTGTATTTAATTCATATATATGGGCCAAGCCCCCCACTGAAATCGCACCCGTTATTTTTTAAATGTTCACATGAATGTCAAAGTTATTCATATAAATTTGAGGATTCTAGCTCTAATAGTTTCTTAGATAACTATTTTTCTATTTAATTCATGTGGGGCCTTCAAGCTCCCCAGATTAAAGTCCGCCCTTTATCCTCAAAACGTTCAGATGAATATTAAAGTAATATAAGCAAAATTTGATGAATCTAGTTCTATATTTTCCTAGATAAACAATATTTTGTATTTTATTCATAGTCCCCATTAAAAGTTCGCTCGTTATACTCTAAATGTTCATGAAAGTTTGCTCTTTTTTCTTAAAAACGTTTAGACGAATATTAAAGTTATTCGTGCAAAATTTTAAGAATTTAGTTGTATAAGATTCTTACTGTAATAGTTTCCAATATAAACGTCCCCTAACGCCAGTCCTCCCACATTTTATCCTCAATAATCATATTGACACTAAGTGGCTCCGAAAAAATTTTAGGACTCTGTATTATCTGTATTATCTTTATTATCTCAAGAAAAACTAATTTTTATATTAAATCAATATGGGAGGTGCCCCCTCTTTGGTTGTTCGACAATTTATTACTTAAAATGTTTACATCGATGTTAAAGTTCTTCGTGCAAAATTTTAAGATTCTAACTGTATTAGTTTCCAACATAAACGAATTTTTGTATTTAATTTATATATACCACACCCCTAACGCTAGTCCTCCCACATTTTATAATAAAACAATCATATTGACACTAAAATGGCTCCGACAAAATTTGAAGACTCTAACTGTTACATTATCTCAAGATAGACGAATTTTTGTATTTAATTTATATGGGAGGTGCCACGCCCCCTAACGGTAGTCCGCCCACTTTTTATACCATATCATCATATTGACACTAAAGTGCCGCCAACAAAATTTAAGGATTCTAACTGTTATATTATCTCAAATACACGAATTTAAAATTTTCTTAATGTGGGCGTGGATCCTCGCCCACTTGAAAAATCAAAATAAATAGTAGGCTATTGCCTATTCCAGACATACAGCAAATCGGCTCAGCCATTTAGTAGTCTATAGCGCTCAATCATATAAACATTTAAACATACAAACAAACTCACATTCATTTTTATACATTTAGATAGATAGATAGATAGATAGATAGATAGATAGATAGATAGATAGATAGATAGATAGATAGATAGATAGATAGATAGATAGATAGATAGATATGTTACCGATAATTACAGACCCTACTACTATTTTTGCAACCTTTCCAAATTTTATAATTATTTAGATAACTCTACAACACTACTCCTTTATATTAATAAGAAAAGCTTAAAAAACTAAAACATTAAACTAAGGTAAAATTTATTAAATATTGTTATAAAATAAAAAATAAATAATTTTACAGTAATGCAATTTAATCTTCAAAATTAAAAATAACCAAATATTTTTTTCAGTGCAATTTCAATGAAAAAATGCCAATAGTGTGTGTGTAGTGGTGATTTTTGTATCTGCCTCTCTATCCGCCGGTATATGCTGTAAACTCTAAACTGGTGGTTAGAATTTTCAAATTCGTTAAGTGGGCTTTTTATTTACAAAACAAAAAATATTATCCCAAGGCATTAAAATAAGAATAATATTTTAAGAATAAAAATATATTAAATTTTAGCAGGTAAGAAATAAATAGATCATTAATGTATTATTTTGAAATGAAATATATTGTCATCAAGAGAAATCAGTAACTGAAAAAATACTTGTTTTGATTTTTATGTATTTAATTTCGATTGTGGTAGCGAAGCACACCGGGTTTTAGGTAGTGTTTTATAAAAATAGAAAAAAGTTTTCCGAGTTAATGGCTGCCCATTTTGTTATCAATCAAAACAAGTATTTTTTCAGTTACTGATTTTTCAAGATATATGAAATTTTATATTTAATTCATATATGTGGTGACAAGCCCCCCATTGAAAGTCTGTCCGTTATTTTCTAAATTTTAGAATGAAAGTTATTCATATAAAATTTGAAGATTCTAGCTCTAACAGTTTCCTAGATATACGATTTTTTCTATTTAATTCCTGTGGGGGCTTCAAGTTCCCCAGACGAAAGTCCGGCCTTTTTCCTCCAAAATGTTCAAATGAATATTAAAGTAATTTATGCAAAATTTGATGAATCTAGTTCTATATTTTCCTAGATAAACAATATTTTCTATTTTATTCATACGGGAGATATCAAGTCCCCATTAAAAGTTCGCTCGTTATACTCTAAATGTTGAGATTAATTTCAAAATTCTTCAAGTAAAATTTGAATATTCTAGCTCTAATAGTTTCTCAGACTTACGAATTTTTCAATTTTATTCATATTGGAGCTCCAAGCCCCCCCTTTTTCTTAAAAATTTTCAGATGGATATTAAAGTTCTTCGTGCAAAATTTTAAGAATTTAGTTATATTAGTTTCCCAGGTAAACGAATTTTACATGGGTTTAAGATTTTAAGTTTCCAAGATAAACACATTTTTGTATTTAATTAATATGCCGTTCCCCTCATGGGTTGTCCGTCAATTTAATAC
>NC_060949.1:5127894-5157091 GCF_022045245.1 Lucilia cuprina
GCTTCTCTTTATACAAACCTTCGTCTCGCAGATCCCAGCTTTTATAAAAACGACGATATTAATGTAATTCTTGGAGCTGACATATATCCGCGCGTCATCAAGTCCAGCTTACAACCTGAATCTGTCGGTTCTCCTATGGCACAAGACACGATGCTAGGTTGGGTAATCATTGGCAAATTCGGGGTTTAATTGTTTTTATTGCTATATATATTACCCATACATAATACCTATAAAGTATAATATTCTGTTCAGTTGAATTCTGTTTGGATATTTGAATTTTGAAAAAGTTATTATAATTAAAAACTGTTAAAATCTATTAACAAGTGAAATTGTTAAAATCTCTTGAATTTTTAATATTGCTTAAATCAATTTTATATTTAAAAAGAATTGTTAATTATATTTGGAATTAGAATTGTTTTAAATATTTCTTTTCTTTATCCTACATACATAATATCAAAATATGTTTTGTATTTTATCGTATACGTACATATATCTTACATTGGAATTTATTGAAATTAAAATGATTTTTTACGTACAATATTATCTACATATCTAAGAGAAAATTCGCGGTTTTCCTTCAGTTACACTGTAGCAAGGGGGCCGGAATGTTTAGTTCTAAAGTAATTATGAATTTAATTGTTTTAATCAGAAGTGCATTTATGCAAATATTACGCAATGTACCCTAAGACAAGAAGTTCTCTCGTTACTCGTTATTATAACCCTTTTATTTATGTGCTATAGAGTAAGAGACTAATGTAAATTAGAGTTAGTACGAAAAGTGAAAGCAAATGTAAAGGTTGGTATCCCGCATCAAATAAACCAAAAGTACATATTACTCTGATTAACCCCCGCATTTTTTATTTCTAATCTTTGTTAAATTTCTTCACCACTCCCCCGTCAACAATCAGATTGACGTAGACCCTTGTTCGTTGCATTCCTGCGAGGTGGGCGGCAATATTAATGCCAAAATGGGTTTTCCGACCTTCTGATTAATAATAGTGACGGTAATAGTTTTCCCTGCCGTTTTATATTATATATGAAAGCTGAAAATTCTAAATTCATGCTATCTCTCTTACACACAATGCCTAAAAGTATCTGTCAACTTGGTCAAGGACTCTCAGATGTTGCTTCCTGTTGGATCTAACCAAATTTGCCTTTTTGTTTTTCCTACCTTCATAGCAAAAGGTATAGTTTCCTTTAAGTCCAATAAAATTTTCCTAACTTCTGAAATCCTAATCATTTGTTTTATTATACCCTTCACATTCGTAAGAATATAAATATAAGTTTGTCATTCCGTTTGTAATTTCTATAATATAATTTTCCGACCCTATAAAGTAAATATATTCTGGATCCTTATAGATAGCGGAATCGATTAAGCCATGTCTGTCTGTCTCTTGAAATCAGTTTTTAGAGGACCCCAGATATCGGCGAGATCCGAATCTTCAATAATTATGTTAGACATGCTTTCGAGAAGATCGCTATTTAAAATCAGCAAAATCGGTCGGTAAATAACGGAGATATGAGCAAAAATCCGAGACAACCTCTGAAAATTTCATCAAAAAATGTCATATTTCTTTCATGATTGTTAAATAAGCAACAACAACACTGTATATTGGAAAAAGATGTACACGTGTGTGTAGATGTATTTGGTTTTATTCAGCTGTGTATTTTGCTTTGTATGTTTCAATGCTGTTGGCGTCATTGAGTTATGTATTTTGTTTTTGTGAATTCTATTCGTATATCTGGATGTAGGTTCGTTTTATTGCGTTGTTTATTTTGTTTTTGTTTTTCTGTGTTTTTCGTTATGTATGTTTAGAAGTCTGTTGGTTTAGATGCCTTGTGTATTTTGTTTTTTATTTCGTTAAGCGTTGTTGTTGTTCATTTTGTTTAGCTTTTGGTGTAATAACAATGTAGTCGGGAAAAAAATTAAAAAACTAAGATGTTTAAAATGCACTATGGTGAAGGGTATATAAGATTTGGCACAGGTGAATATAACACTCTTACTTGTTTTTCTTTTCCCTTGCATTTCCTGTTGGGATTGTTGTTTATTTGTGAGAAAAACAAAATAAATTAATTTATGAGAAAAACAAAATAAAAACAAAGTAATTAATTATCTCGTTGGCTCGGAGAACTAATTGGTTACTACTTCATTCCAACATCTACTTCACAGCCAACATTTCCGAAAATAATTTTTATACCCTACACCACTTTAGTGGGGATGGTATATTGGGTTTCTGCTGATGTTTTTGATTTATTTACTCAAAAAATAATGATTACTTTCTGAACCAAAAACAAGTTACAGTGCTATATTTGGCTGAGCCAGCTACTTTTATATTAATATACTCTATCTATTACAATCTATTACAAACATTTATTGAACATTACAAATGTCATTTTCTTTATATTTTTATAGCGCTTAGCGATATTTAGTAATTTGCATGTGCGTGAAATATTTAAGGAATAAATACATATACATATATAATTTTGATCTACACAAATTGATAATGCAACTAGTTAAATACCGTTAAAGCGTTTTTAGGGACTAGACCTAGTATTAGAGATATGACCAATTATAGACCGATCGTAAAAAATTCTTTAAGCTAAATTTCTGTACATAAGAGCTATATTTCAGTCAAATTTTGTATTTATATTGTAATTTAGTAATAAGTACCTAATGTGTGTTTCAGTGATTTCTGAAGGGAACCTTGTGTGGGCCCGACCGCACCCATGTAATGAATCGATCGTGAAAAAAATCTTGAAATAATATTTTTGTATACAAAACTAATATTTGTGCAAAATTTTGTATTAATAGCTCTATTTCGTAATGAGTAATGTGCGCCAAATATTTAATGGGTATCACTATTTGGTAAAGAGTTATGTGCCTTTATGTGTTTTTATTGAAGAGACATTGTATGGGAGCTATGATCAATTAAGGATTGATTGAAAAAAATGTCACAATTACTTATGTCCAATTATGGACCGATACAGAAAATTTGTTCTTTGAATGATGGAAGTTATGAACAAAAAACCCATTTTCCAAGAATATGTATGGTGATTTTCATGGAATTATCTTGCATTGTTTTCGAGGTTGTCTTAAATTTTGATTCATAACTTTTTCCGGTGAGAACCGATTTTGCTTATTTTCAATACCAAACTGCTTAGGACAACAATGAATATTTCCAGTGAATTTCGTATTTTTTTGGCTTAGCTTTAACGTGAGCGTGTTTTAACCAGAAATTTCATAAGGACCCAGAATACATATACTTTGTTCGGTCTCACCACCATCACCTCTGATGGTGGTGGAGGGTATAATAAAACTCAAAAAATAGTCATTATTTTGTGTATAAAACTAAAAAATAATGAATATTTCGGATCTAAAAATAAAGATACAATTTTTTTTATTCTTTTAGTAAAACTAAAACAAGTAAGAAGTTATAGTCGGGCGAGGCCGACCATTTAATACCCTACACTTGTATACGAATATATGATTTAGTTTTCATAAGAAAGCATTTCATTTGAATTGTACCTTGCCTCAGATATACTTAAGCCATTTATTGTTAATATAACTGTTAATATAAATTTAAGTAAAATTTTGATGGGGGCTTTTTATAGGGGCTAGGGTCATATGAGGACCTATAATTATAAAATTTATGACGCTCATCAAGGCTAATATAGATGAAATAATGGACCGATGTTAACCATTTTCAATAGGCTTCGTCTACGGTATCATAAAAGATTTTGTGCCAAAATTCATTGAATTATCCCCAAAATTGCGACCTGTAATTTGATTACAAGGTTTATTAATTCTCAGAAAATGATTCTGAGCCGATTGGTATATTTTAAGGTATATACCCTCCCCACTAAAGTGGTGTACGGTGTAAAAAATCAATATATATGTATATATATTACGTATGATTTTGTTTCTGTTCTGTTTTACCAATAAAAAACGTTGGCGTTGGAAATCAAAAATAATTTATTTTATTTTCTCTACTTTTTTGTAATTTCTCTAATTTTCTCTCTTTAGTATTGCCGTGATTTTCAAATATTTTTAATAAGTCCAACAAACATTTACTTTTATTTTTATCAATTAATAATTATATTTTATTTTAAATTATAAGCAGAAATTATAAATAAAGTAATACCTAAAATAAATAAACACAGAACAATTTTTTAATATAAACACAACTACAGTAATTTTATACATAACTAGATTATAAACTTGTTAGCGAGCCGTTTTATAGGTATTGTAAAATTGTGGTAACTTCTCTACACGCAGAGAAAAAACATGGTTGTGGTAACCAGTGTAGCCAGAATAAAGTGCAAAATGACTGTCAAAAAAGTGCAAATTCGCTGAAAAAAGTGCTAAATTCATATCAAGTTTTTAAAAGTCCATGCACAGTGGTATAGGAAAAAAAAGAGGGAAATAATTAGGTAACTTCTAAACGGTTAATCCGATTTTAATAAAATAGGTTTTGAATTCGGACCTTATAGGCCAACCAGGGGCCCGGCGGGGGGTCCTCAAATTAGGACACCTCGGCTATGTTAAATTTTTAAAACGATCCTATTTCTTCAATTGAGTTCCGATTTAGTAGCAGTAAATTATCTCTTATAGTTTAGGAGATATTCGCATTTGAAAATTAAAATTTTAAAATTTTTACCGTCCTTACTTTAGTTTTTTGATAATAGCGGGTCCAGAAATTTGGAGCAAGCATGTTTTTTGGCACAAGGACGAAGCCTATTGAAAATGGTTGAAATCGGTCCATTATTTCACCTAGCCCCCATACAACCGTACCTCCCGATTTGAACTTTTTATGCTATAATTACGTCAAATATTCTGCTATCTCTCTAAAAATTGGCACAAATAAGTTTTATATAAGTATAAATGATACTGCAGATTTTCGTAAGGATCGGCCTATATTTGACCCTAGCCCCCATACAAACCCCCCTTCAAAAAAATGACTTAAACGTCTAAAATTGACTTGTAACCATTTGTATCGCAATGAAACTCAACAAAACTAACTGTTATTTAGAAATATATCCTTTTCCCAAATTTACCGAGGATCGGCCCATATTTGACCTATATAAAGCCTTATTTAGAAATTTTAGTTTTTTTTATCAATAAATGGCTTAAATATTTTGGTATTATGGTAATATTCAACATAAAAGTTTCTTTACAAAAAATAAAAATTTTATAAAAAGTAAAAATTTTAAAAATATACTCATGGTATAGGGTATTATATGGTCGGCCATGCCCGACTATACTTTCCTACTTGTTATACCCACCATCAAAAAAGATGGGGGGTATATTGTTTTTGTCATTCCGTTTGTAACACATTGAAATATTCGTCTAAGACCCATAAAAGTATATATATTCTGGGTCCTTATTAGATTCTAAGACGATCTAGCCATGTCCGTCCGTCTGTCCGTCTGTCCGTCTGTCTGTCTGTCCGTCTGTCCGTCTGTCCGTCTGTCCGTCTGTCTGTCTGTCTGTCTGTCTGTTGAAAACACGATAGAGTCCAAACGGAAGTAGCTAGCGAGCTGAAATTTTGCACAGATACTTATAGTTGATCCAGTTTGTATGGTATTGAAAATGGGCAATATCGGTCCACGATTTCGCCTAGCCCCCATATAAGGCCCCCTTTAGAAAATGACATTATCGCCAATAACTGACTAACAAAAGCATCAATAGCGCTGTAATTCGGCACAAACATGTTTTATGGGGACATAAATCTTTTTATAGAATTTCATAAGGATCGGCCCATAATTGACCCTACCCCCCATACAAAGTACCCTTCAGAAAATGACTTTATCGTTCACAACTGACTAACAGAAGCATTAATAGCGGTGTAATTCAGCACAAACATGTTTTATGATGACATAAATCTCTTCGTAGAATTTTATAAGGATCGGTCCATAATTGACCCTACCCCCCACATAAAGTCCCCTTCAGAAAATGACTTTATCGCCAATAACTGGCTAAGAGAAGCATCAGTAGCAGTGAAATTCGACACAAACATGTTTTATAGGGACATAAATCTTTTCATAGAATTTCATAAGGATCGGTCCATAATTGACCCTACCCCTCATACAAAGTACGCTTCAGAAAATGACTTTATCGTTCACAACTGACTAGCAGAAGCATCAATAGCGGTGTAATTCGGCACAAACATGTTTTATGGTGACATAAATCTCTTCGTAGAATTTTATAAGGATCGGTCCATAATTGACCCTACCCCCCATATAAAGTCCCCTTTCAGAAAATGACTTTATCGCCCATAACTGGCTAAGAGAAGCATCAATAGCAGTGAAATTCGGCACAAACATGTTTTATAGGAACATAAATCTTCTCGTAGAATTTCATAAGGATCGGTCCATAATTGACCCTACCCCCCATACAAAGTACCCTTCAGAAAATGACTTTATCGCTCACAACTGACTAACAGAAGCATCAATAGCAGTGAAATTCCCCTTCAGAAAATGATGTTATCGCCCATAATGGCTAAAAGAAGCATCAATAGCAGTGAAATTCGGCACAAACATGTTTTATGAGGACATAAATCTTTTCGTAGAATTTTATAAGGATTGGTTCATAATTGACCCTAGTCCCCTTCAGAAAATGACTTTGTCGCTCATAATTGGCTAAGAGAAGCATCAATAGCGGTGAAATTCGGCACAAAAATGTTTTATGGTCTCATAAATCTCTTTGTGGAATTTTATAACGAAAATTGACCCTATCTATAATTGATCCTATCCCACCTATAAGGTCCCTTGCAGAAAACGACTTTAATGCTCATATCTACCTTAAGAAGCATATATATAACAATAATATTCGACATATAAAAGTTTTATGGGAACTAAAATCATTTTCTTAAATTTTATGAGAATGAGTCCATTATTATCTAACCCCCTAATAAGGTGCCCTTTAGAAAACGAATTCAACGCTCATTACTACAAAATTCTACATACACAAGTTTCGTGCGAGCCAAAATCTCCCTATCAAATTTTATAAGGATCGATCCTTATTGAAAGTAAGAATATCGGTTCACGTTTTCTCCTATCCCTATTATAATGCCCCCTTCAGAAAATAACTTTATCGCTAAGAGATGTATCAATAGCGGTGAAATTCAACACAAACATGTTTAATGAGAACTTATATTTATGCTCATATTTGCTCATAACATATATATAAAGCAATAAAATTCGACATAAAAAAGTTTTATAGGAAATAAAATCATTTTCATAAATTTAATGAAAATGGATTTATAATTGACCTTACCAAGGTCCCCTTCTGAAAATGACTTTAAGACTTATTACTGACCCAAAAATGTGAGTAGATCAGTAAAATTCTACATAAACATGAATGATTTGATGGTGGGTATATAAGATTCGGCATGGCCGAATATAACACTCTTACTTGTTATTTTATTGTATATTTTCAATTTTAATTATTTTTTTTTTTTTTCAAAAAATTTTGTTTTTGGAAGATGTTAGCCTTTTTAGCATGTAGTCGCTTCATTGTAGTGACACCAAATTTTTAACAAAACAACGCTTTTTTAGAATATGTTTTCAAAAATTTTTCACAATTATTGCACAATAATATTCAAAATAACTCACTTCTTAATTTAATTATAAATTACAATAAACATATGCAAAAAATATTTGTGAGCATTTCTTAAAATTTCACAAAACATCTCAAAACTAAATTTTTGCTGTTCTCTAGAAAATTATACTTTAAAGTTCTTTAATTATCAAAAGTGCAAAATAAAAGAAAAAATGCACTTTTAATGCTAAAAATTTCTAGCAAAAGACGAGAAAGTGCTAAAATACATTTAGCACTTTTTTCTAACAAATAAGTGCAGCCGACGAAAAAAAGTGCTAGAATTGCACCTTTAATGCCGTTATGGCAACACTGGTGGTAACCATGTTCTAAGAGCAACATATTATGGTTAAAAATATGATTGTAGTCTAAATATATTATGGTTATTGTAACAATTTTAAAATATCATATTATGGTTAAATTTAGCTAAAACATGTTATAATAATATTTTTTATTTACCATAATATTGTTTGTTATACATGACTATATTATGATCCAATGTGACCAAATATCGTTAAAAATATGTATTCGAAATCTAATTTATTTTGATTACTGAATCAGTACAATTACAGTTTCTAAAAAAAGGAAAAACCTTCATTACTCAAACCGATTTACAAATTTTAATTTGATTCCCAAAAGCATAACTACATTATTCTATACAAAGTGAAATACTTATACACATAATACTATAAACAAATGAGAATTATTTCAACTCATTTTATTGTCGCTTTAAATAACACACACAAAACAATATGTGTGAGGTGTGTGGCTAGAGTTGTTTTGTTGTAGTAACATACATAGAACAACAAAACATATAATGGTTATTTATAAAAACATAACATAAAATGTTTATACAACATATAGAAACATAACATATAATTGTTATAAGTAAGTTGAAATATGTTTTAGTCGTTACCATTACTTAGTTATTGAAAAAATAATTATTTTTCACTGAATCATTACACTGAATGATTACAGTAACAACAATATTATTTAAATAGAAATAAAATAACAATTATATGTTTTTGATAACAATGTATTGTTATCATGAACATAGCTTAGTTATAGTAAACATGTCGAACTATGTTTTTTCTCTGCGTGTATTTCTTAATGTTGTACTACCGATATTTTCGAAAATTCAGAGTACTTTTTGAAGAACGATAAAGTACCAAAAAATCCCCTTCTATAGGGTATCACTTTTTCCGGGACATACATGCTTAATTTCATGTTCCTGGTCAAATATTATAGAAATTTTAAAAAGTACCTTTTGAAGAACGAAAAAGTTTCCTTTTATGGGTTCTCACTTTATCCGGGTCATACATACTTAATTACATGTTGCTAGGTTCAGTATTATAGAAATTTCAAGAAGTACCTTTTGAAGATTGATAAGGTACAAACAAGTACCAATTTATATGTTCTCATTTAATCCGAACTTTACATACTTATTTTCATGCTTCTAGGTTCAATATTGTAGAAATTTCAAAAACTACATTTAGGTAAACGAAAAAGTATGAAAAAGTCTCCTATTATGGGTTCTTACTTAATACGGGCCATACATGCTTAATTTTATGTTTCTAGGATCAGTATTACAGTCATTTCAAAAAGTACCTTTTGAAGATCGATAAAGTACCAAAAAGACCGCTTTTATAGGTTCTCATGTAATCCGGACCGTACATACTTTATTTTATGCTTCTAGTTTCAATATTAATAAAAAAAGACCCTTTTTATGGGTACTCACATATTCCGGGCTCTGCATACTTAATTTCATGTTTCTAGGTTAAATATTATAAAAATTTCAAAAACTACCTTTATATGAACGAAAAGTACCAAAACGTCCACTATTATAGGTTCTTACTAAATCCGGGCCATACATGCTTAATTTTATGTTTTTAGGTTCAGTATTATAGAAATATCAAAAAGCACCTTTTGAAGAACGAAAAGTACCAAATGGTCCACTTTTATAGGTTCTCATTAAAGCCGGACTCTACATACTGGATTTCATGTTTCTATGTTCAATCTTATAGAAATTTTTAAAAGTATTCTTTGAGGAAAAAAGTACCAAAAAGTCTCCTTTTATAGGTTCTCACTTAATCGGAGTCAGACATACTTAATTACATGTTTCTAGGTTCAACATTATAGAAAATTCAAAAAGTACCCTTTGAAGAATGAAAAAGTACCAAGAAGTTTCCATATTATAGAAATTTCAAAAAATACCTTTTGAAGAACCAAAAAGTACCAAAATAACCATTTTATCGGATCTCACTTAATCCGGGCCATACATGCTTAATTTCATGTTTCTAGGTTCAATATTATAGAAATTTCAAAACGTACCTTTGAAAGAACCAAAAATACTCCTTTTATCGGATCTCACCTAATCCGGCCCATATATACTTAATTTTATGTTTCTAGGTTCAATATTATAGAAATTTCAAAACGTACCTTTTGAAGAACAAAAAGTACCAAAAAGCCCGGATTACGTCAGAATCTCACGTAATCCGGACTCTACATGCTTAATTTCATATTACGCAAAAATTTAATATTATTTTAAAGATTATACAAATCTTTAAAAAGTACTTTTTGAGGAATTGAATATCTGGCAACGCCATGAGAGTATAATGCGGAAAAAATTGTGTTGTTAAGAAAAATTTAAAAAAAAGTATAAAAAAGACAAATATTTGTGGTTTTAATTCATAAATTATTGCAAAAAATATATTTTATTGCAAATTACATTGTTTATAATTGAAATTTAAACGTTTTCACAACAAAATAATACAAACAAAGCAATCTGTAGTGTTTGCTGTTACAACAAGTACTGGGTGGTGATCGACAACTGTTCTGTTTACTTATACTTTAAATATACGTCGAATATCTTTTGTATCAGAACATTGTGATCCAATTGGAATCCAATCGGAGGGTTTTACCATATTATTGGCTCTTCTGATTTTGTTATATACAAAAGCCGATTTTTTTTGTACTGCTGCAGCACCCCTGTAAATTTGTTTGTTTATTTGATACAGAGCTGGGATTTGCTAATTTTTATTAAATGGCTCCTCATAAAGATGTTTATAAATGCCCTGATTGTAACAAAAACTAGTGTTGGCTGTGCTTACCCTTACTGAAATTCTTCAGAAAGATTTGGAGACAAAATTCCAAGAGAATAAACGTAAGCTTAAGGAGCAACTGGAGAATGGGCTGAAAGTTATTCAAAATAAAATTGATGAACTAAACAACCTTAATATAAATTCACCATCAAGTAATGATGAGCAATTAAAATCAGACTTGCAGAATTGTTTTGATGTCATGAAAGTTGTTGATAATGTTTCAAATGAAAGAATAATGAAACTGGAATCTATGAGTAGTATTCTTCAGAGACGTCTAAATCGGGCTCATTCGAGGTTTGCCAAAGAAAATTAAAAATTTGCGTGAGCCCGTTAAACGAATAAGTTCAATGTGCAATATTTGTACTGCTGATTCAGATATTCAACACTGTACATATTTTGCTGGTGGAAATGCTGTCTTAGTTAAATTTAATTCTGTACAAATTCGCGATAGTATAATGATCAATTACAATAATAAAGAAGATGCTTACATTTGAAGAATGTGTGAACCTTGCAGACGGACGTCATGATTTAAGTGATATTTCTTTCACTTCTGTTAATACTTTAATTATTGGTGATGTTTAATGTAATATTTACTCATGTACCTTAAGGCAAATATTATAGGAACCAACAATTTTTTTCTTTAGTCTTTATTATTTTTGAAATATTGCTTTCCATAGATAATAATATAATGGATGCAGTATGTTTCTCAATAATGTATGGCATCATTGCTATCTTTTAGATTTTGTTTTGCTCCTAATTTTCTTCCACAAACATATGATATTTTGTTGGGAACCAGTGGCAATACCAGATTTTTGTTAAATAAAAAAACTGGGGTTTTGAATATAACGGTTCTATATAATAATATATATGTATATGTATTTGTGAAAAGAATGAGTTTTTAAAAAAAAAACTTTTTTTCCTTACGAAAATATATAAATATACTTCTAATGATAATTTGCCAAAGAAAATTAAAAATTTGCGTGAGCCCGTTAAACGAATAAGTTCAATGTGCAATATTTGTACTGCTGATTCAGATATTCAACACTGTACTATTTTGCTGGTGGAAATGCTGTCTTAGTTAAATTTAATTCTGTACAAATTCGCGATAGTATAATGATCAATTACAATAATAGAGAAGATGCTTACATTTGAAGAATGTGTGAACCTTGCAGACGGACGTCATGATTTAAGTGATATTTCTTTCACTTCTGTTAATACTTTAATTATTGGTGATGTTTAATGTAATATTTACTCATGTACCTTAAGGCAAATATTATAGGAACCAACAATTTTTTTCTTTAGTCTTTATTATTTTTGAAATATTGCTTTCCATAGATAATAATATAATGGATGCAGTATGTTTCTCAATAATGTATGGCATCATTGCTATCTTTTAGATCTTGTTTTGCTCCTAATTTTCTTCCACAAACATATGATATTTTGTTGGGAACCAGTGGCAATACCAGATTTTTGTTAAATAAAAAAACTGGGGTTTTGAATATAACGGTTCTATATAATAATATATATGTATATGTATTTGTGAAAAGAATGAGTTTTTAAAAAAAAACTTTTTTTCCTTACGAAAATATATAAATATACTTCTAATGATAATTTTATATTTAAAATTTGTCTGTGGTCGGTATTATGACTTAACGATATTGAAGTTATAGTTTAATTGTTGATTCCTGTAATGTATTTTAGGGTCATTATTGCAGCTTGCCTTTAATGTTCAAAATAGTAAAAGTAACTTTAATAAAAGTAAGGAATAAAGTGAACTTTAAATATTTTCATTATTATTTTATTATACATACTTTTAGCCTTTATTTGACTTTTTTATATGAAAAATTAAATTGAATTTGTTTTTCCTTCATATTTTTACAAAAATTCTTAAACCTTACGTTAAAAGTTAAAGGTAAGGTGATCTTCCCGTTAGCTTATCGGACACTTTTAGCTTAAAGTATACTTGTAGTAATGAAAAACAAATTATCTGTGCGATAACTTCCTAACTTTAGTTATTGGCAAGTTGTAATAATGGGCCTTAATATTTTAAATTATAATTGTTCTCTTTTATTTCTTTATTTTATTTTTATTATTAGAAATTGTAATTTAATCTAATGTTTTTTACATGATATATGTGTTCTATTATATTTTTATAGTGCAAGTTTTATTGCATTTGTTGATCTCTGTGTTGCATCATAAATGATTTAAATGATTTAAATGATTTACTTTTCAATTTATTCGTTATTTGATTTTTTTATATATACATTTTTATTTTTCTTAATAACTATATTTAAAATAAGCTTTTTTAACCTATGGATATAAGGTAAAATTTTGGTAATATTGTAAGTGATAATAGTTTTCTCCAATACCATTTGAATCAATACAAACAGAATCTTAACTTTGGTCATTTAAATTGCACAAGTTTTAATTTGAGGCCTAATTCTTCTAAGTTTAGTGAAATAAAGAAAATATTAGATGGTGAATTTTTAAATGTAGTCGATTTCACTGAGACATGGTTGAAGGAGGAAATATCCTCTAATACAATAAATATTCCTGGATATGTATGTCACCATCTCATAAAGTGGTAGAGGTGGTGGTGTTATTCTCAATGCTTCAGGAACATCAGAAACAGCATTTCTAGCAAAGGTGTTTGCATTTTACTGTCCTTGGATTTATCTAAGGCTTTTGATAGGGTTAATCATTCACTTTTAGTTGATAAATTGCATTTCCATTATGGATTCTCCCGCTCAGCCTGTAAGTTGGTGTATTCTTATCTATCTGATAGAAGTCAATATGTTATTTGCAGTGGTCGTGCTTCCAGTTCATAGTGGGGTTCCTCAGGGATCTGTTCTTGGGCCTCTTCTTTTTATAATGTTTATGAATGACCTATTTAGCACTATATCGAACAATATGTGTCTTCCATTTTCTTTTGCTGATGATGTGCAGTTGTTGTTTAAAGGCAGTGCTGAATTTCCTGATGTTTTACAGAATATGATAAATTATAATGTTGATTTGATGCTTAACTGGATTTCTAATAATGACCTTAATATTAATACTGGTAAGACTAAGGACTTGCTGTTTGGTAATTGTGGCAGTAATAACTTCTCAGTAACTTTGGGCAGTGATTCGATTGAGTTTGTAGATAGAATAAGGTGTCTTGGTGTCATTCTGGATACAAACTTGAGTTTTGAAGGCCATATTAACTCAGTGGTATCCAGAGTTAATTTTACTTTGCGTAAATTATACAATTTAGATTTGATGCTTCCTTTTTATATTAAGGAGAGGGTCCATGGACTTATTATGCCAATTATATGCCTTGGAAGTGTATAGTGGTACCTTGGGATATGTTTTAAAGAAGTTGAGATTGGCTTTTAATAGAGTGATACGATTCCTGTACTCTCTTAGAATACGGCAACACATTTCATCTTATGTTGTAAAATTTCTGGGTCTTTCTTTTGAAGATTTTATAATGTTTCGAAATTTGATACATTTTTATAAGTCTTATAAGTTGCAAACTCCAAAATATTTAGTTAACTTATTTGAATTTTGTAGATCTAATAGAAATAGACAATTAAAAATTTCACCATTAACTGCCATATTAGAAAGATCATTTCAGGTTAGAGTGGCACGTTCTTATAATAAATTACCAAATTCTTTGAAATTATTTAATGTTTCTTTCGATACATATAAAAAAAGGCTCTTCCGAGAATTATCCCAGAATAATTCTGTCCAATAGATGTAGTAGTGAAGTAGTATGTGTTTTACTTAGTAATGCTTGTATATTTACTGGTAATGAAATAATATGAGAAAAAAATAGTTAACATTTGAGGCAAATTTAGTTACACTTAGTTATGTTCTGTTTTTATTGGGAAGTTATGTTTTGTTTGTGCATACTAAGTGTAGGAAATGACTAATCCATTTCTTATAAGGTCATATATTGTCGTGTAGGTGTTTAGTGGTGGTATTTTGTATGTGCATTTGGCTTTTAATAATCCTCACAATTTTTCATGTTGGAATAGTATTCTTGGTTCCATAACTGTATTTATTTTTTTTATAATTTGCTGTTATTTTAGCTTGTTTCTCTATAACCGAAATTCACCTTTTATTTTTCTTCAATACTTTGAAGAGTTTATATTATTAAAAAACTTTGACTATAATATTTTATTCATTTGTTTTTGGGAAAACTATTATTACTTACATATATTTACCGTTTTTTAGCAAGCAAAGATTAAAATAATATTGTTAAATTTTTAAGATTTTTTTATATTGTATTTTATTTTATAAGAAATCTTGTTGTATTATTTAGTAGAAATTTGTAACCGTCTATGGCCTTATAAAGGCTAGGTTATGGTAATAAATAAATAAATAAAAAAAATATCAAAATGTCTCCTTTTATGGGCCATCACTTAATCAGTACAAAAAAGTCCCTTTTTATGCAAAAAGTAACAAAAGTAAGTACATTTTTCACCCCTTAAGCGTTCGAATATCCAAAAAGTATTAAAAAGTATATTTTTATTTTGTCGTTAAGTTATGAATAAGCCAAAAATTGGGTGCAAAAAGTACCAAAATGCAATTTTTACCCGTTTCTTCCCTAAAGAGACCGAATTTGAAAAAAGTACCAGATACCTGTCCTGTTATTTTTTAATTGAACGACGGTAAGCTTTAAACTGCTTTTATATCTTATCTAGTTTAGGAGATATGAAGTTACCGAATTGACACGTTTTTAAATTTTTTACCCCCTAAACACCCTAATTCAAAACAACTTTCACAAAATTTACCAACAACTCACATTTTCTCCATTTTCGAAATTATTTAGGCTTGAATGGTAAAAAAATTATCTTTAAAATTTTAAATTTCATAAAGCTATAAAAATATTAATTCTTAAAATTTGGGATTTCTAATATCATTTCTAATTTGGGATTTCTAATATATATCCTTCTCACCATCGTGAGAAGGATATATATATATAAGTTTGTCATTCCTTTTGTAATTTCTATAATACAATTTTCTTACCCATACAGTACATTTATTCCGGATCCTTATAGGTAAAGGAGTTGGAGGGATGTCCGTCTGTCTGTGTGTTTGTTGAAATCAGTTGTTAGAGGATCCATATCTCGCCGAGATCTGAAACTTCAATAATTCTGTTAGATATGCTTTCGAGAAGATCGTTATTTAAAATCAGCAAAATCGGTCCATAAATACCGCAGATATGAGCAAAAATCCGAGACAACCTCTGAAAATTCATCAAAAATTTTGATTTTTTTCATGATCAGACAGAAATTGCATAAAACAAAATACATAATAAAACGTGACATTAAGTATGTAGAGTTGCAATTAGGTGAGAATCGGAAAAAGTGAACTTTTTTGTTTTAAACAGGTACTTTTTGAATATTCTCTAATATTAAACCTCGAAATATGAAATTAAGTATGCAGAGTCTGAATTAGGTATTATTGGAGAGGGTATATTGGGTTTGTGCTGATGTTTGTAACGCACAATAATATTGGTCCTATACCCACCTTAAAGTATACCAATCGGCTCAGAATCATTTTCTGAGCCGATTAAGCTATGTCCGTCCATGTAAACCATGTAATCAATAATGAACTGATGAACTTTGTAATTATAGGGCCTCATTTGACCCTAGCCCCTCTAAAAAGCCCCCATCAAAATTTTACTTAAATATCCACAGTTTTATTAAACATAAGTAAATGGCTTTAGTATATCTGAGGCAAGGTACAATTCAATTTAAATGCTTTATTATGAAAACTAAATCACATTTTATTCGTATACAGGTGTAGGGTATTATATGGTCGGCCTCGCCCGACTATAACTTCTTTCTTGTTCGTTCCGCAAAAATTACTTTTTGAATTTTCTATAATATTGAACCTAGAAACATGAAATTAAGTATGTAGAGTCGGAATTTGGTAAGAACTTTTCGGTATTTTAAACTCTTCAAAACATTTAAAAAGGTCCAAGGAAGAACTTACATTGAAAAGTAATGAGTTAAAAAGCTAATAAAACCTCTTTGCACTACTTCCTTATTAGCAATTTGAATCATTATTTTAACACGGTGATGTCATTGGAGGCAAGTACTTCTACGCTCGCTTAGAAATAGGGAGTTAAAGAAGTACTTGCAATTTGTCTTACAAAACAGTTGTTGAGTAAGTTGTTTTATTTTTAATAATAAAAAGAGCCAGCTAGGATACGAACCAGGGACTTCGGTTTGTCAGTCAAATGTTCCACTCACTGCACCAACGCTTAGCTATTTTATTGCGCGTCAAATAATGGTTTTCACATACAAAACTAATTTTGTTTTCTTTTTTGTGAAACACAATTTCTAACACGCAATTGAATAAAATGTGCAAACAAAATTACAAAGCCGAAAATAATGTACTTCTATATCAGATTAGAAGAAAGTCATTACTAGAGTACTTCTAAATAATGCAGACGGGAAGTAATAGTCATTGAAAAGTATGTGGTTAGGGAAGTACAACCCATTACCGAGTTTTTGCTGTGGTACTTTACTAAAAATTGAGTAAGATAAAACCAAAATATATTTCCTTAAGGAGCTTTCACACGATCAATCACATTTTACGTACGTAAAGTCTAATGAAAATGTAAGATAAAATTCCATCCGTATTTCAAACAAGTAAGAGTGTTATATTCGGCCATGCCGAATCTTATATACCCACCATCAAATCATTCATGTTTATGTAGAATTTTACTGATGTAATCACATTTTTGAGTCAGAAATGTTCACATGAATGTCAAAGTTATTCATATTAAATTTGAGGATTCTAGCTCTAATAGTTTCCTAGATAACTATTTTTTCTATTTAATTCATGTGGGGGCTTCAAGCTGATGAATCTAGTTCTACATTTTCCTAGATAAACGAATTTTTCTATTTTATTCATATTGATACTCCAAGCCCACCCAGATAAAAGTCCGCTCTTTTTTTCTTAAAATTTTTCAGCTGAATAATAAAGTTCTTCGTGCAAAATTTGAAGAATTTTATTGTATTATTTTCCCAATTTAATACCCAAATATTTAAATGGATGTTAAAATTATTCGATCAGTATTTTAAGATTCTAACTGTAATAGTTTTCAGGATAAATGAAATTTTGTATTTAATTTAACTCTAGTCCACCCACTTTTTATCCCAAATAATCATATTGTCACTAAAATGGCTCCGACAAAATTTGAGGACTCTAACTGTTATATTATTTCAAGATAAACGAATTTTTATATTTAAATAATATGGGAGGTGCCGCTCCCCTCATGGGTAGTCTTCCAATTTATTACATGTTTACATGGATGTTAAAGGTATTCGTGCAAAATTTTAAGATTCTAACAGTGATAGTTGCCAAGATAAACGAATTTTTGTATTTAATTTATATGAGGGGTGCCACGCCCCTAATGCAATTCGGCCAACTTTTTATTCTAAATAATTATATTGGCACTAAAGTGGCTCCAACAAAATTTGAGGACTCTAACTGTTCTATTATCTCAAATATACGGATTTTATATTTTCTTAATATGGGCGTGGCTCCTCGCCCACTTGAAATTTCAAAATAAAAAAACGTAGCCTATTATCTATTCCAGACATTCAGGAACACACTGTGTAGTTTCAAGAAAATCGGTTTAGGCGTTTAGTAGTCTATAACGTTCATACATAACATACAAACAAACATACATTCATTTTTAGATATATAGATTAAAGGTAAAGGTCTGTGGTTGTCAAGGGGAATGGTGTTCCTGCTGACCAGGTGCATTGTTCGTGTGCACGAGATTATGACGACACGTGGTGGTGGAGCCGTTATTAGGACTCTATCAGTAGCTAAGCGGGAAAAGGTTGTTGCGAATGGAAAGTTTGCGGAGGTTGGTTTGGAGATGTCCGTGAGCCAGAAATTGGACCCCAGAGTTCTGGTCCAAGGTGTTCACCTGGAACAGACTGTGGACGAGTTTATGGAGGAGCTTTTTGCTATGAATGAAGATGTATCCTTAGCAGTTTAAACAGTCTGTTCGCTGTGTCGTCTCCATGGAAGTCGACGGGTGGACCGTTTAATGTCCAGCAAAGTGAAGTGGTGGACCCGTAAGCTGGATCGGATGCGAAGGTCTGTCAGGCGTCTCCGAAAGCGATTCCATAGGGCCAGATGTACTAACGCTGAAGATCTAGTTCAGTGTAGTGCTGATTATCGTTCTGCTTTACGTACGTATAAAGACGAAATTGTTAGAGACTTCGTACAGGACAATAGAGATGACACCTGCGGCTCGGTTCACCGTATCCAAAGGGGAAAGAGCGAACATGAGGAATGTACTGCCAACATGGGGGATTGCATGGACTTGTTGTTAGGAACTTTAACGCTTTCGTCCCCTTCTGAAAATCACTTTAACGCTCACTGATTAATCACTCTACCAAATTTAGTGAGGATCGGTTCATAATTGACCAACAAGGTCCCCTTCAGAAAATTACTCATCCGCTCACGGTTTAAAAATTGAGCAATAATATAATGCTTTTAAGAATTGATATTTGCCAGTTTAAAGGAGCTCGGTTAGAGTAATCAAAAAACCGGTCTATTCCAAAAACCGGTTTTCGAATAATTCGAAAAATTGCAATTTTAAAAAACCGGGTTCGAATACTGTTTTGTATAAAAAACAGTTAACCGGTTTTTCTTATTTTATTTTATAATTTTTTTTATATATATACAAGGAATTCAATATTTATAATACATTTATGCAATGTATAAGGTTTTATATTATAATTTATAAAAAAGAAAATGAAACACATTTCCAGAAATTTTTATTTTTAAAATCATTTTTATAACAAAAAAGTTTTGAAATTCATTTTCTATAAAAAAAATTAACAAAATATAACAAAAAGAGATCGGTATCAGGTACAAAAACTTATTGCAAAACTTATTTTTTTTTAAATAATATTTTAAAATAGTATGCAATTTAAATGATGAGCTTTTAAGCGATTTTTTGTTTGTTTTTAATTAAACTTGATGTTGAAAAAACCGCTCGCTGAATGTTGAAGTTAGACAGATTGTTAAAAGGATAAGATTTCCAGCTTTTCCGTTCTTTTGTTACATTTATTCAGGTATATAAAATCATCATATAATGATGACTGTACATGCAGTTTTAAGCTAGTAATGAGCTTTAAAGTCAATTTCTGAAGGGCACTTTACAAGATGAATATGGTTAATTTAAGCTAGTAATGAGCTTTAAAGTCAATTTCTGAAGGGCACTTTACAAGATGAATATGGTTAATTAAGGATCGATCCTTATGAAATTTGATAAATAGCTTTTGGCTCGCACAAAACTTGGTTATGTAGAATTTTACTGGTGTACTCACATTTTTGAGTCAGTAATAAGCCTTAAAGTAATTTCCTGAAGGGGACCTTAATTTGGGGATATTGTCAATTATGGTGGACCCATCCACATAAAATTTAAAACTATGATTTTAGTTCCTATAAAACTTTTTTATGTCGAATTTTATTGCTATATATGTATATGTTTGTTATGGTCAGATATGAGCATTAAAGTCATTTTCCGAAGTGGACTTTATATGGGGGGTAGGGTCAATTATGGATCGATCCTTATAAAATTCTACCCCCTTATATGGGGGTAGGGTCAATTATAAATTATATAAAATTTTAAGAAGATTTTTCAATTCTTATAAAACATGTTTGTGCCGAATTTCACCAATATTGATGCTTCTCTTAGCCAGTTATGGGCGATAAAGTCATTTTCTGAAGTGGAATTACTATGGGGGCAGGTTATAGAATCTTAAAAATAGATTTAAGTTCTCATTAAACATGTTTGTGTCGAATTTCACCGCTATTCATGCATCTCTTAGCCAGTTTGAGCGTTAAAGTTATTTTCTGAAGGGGGTCTTTTATGAGGGCTATGCAAAAAAGTAGATCGATATTACCCATTTTCAATAATGATCGATCCTTTTAAAATTTAATACTGGACTTTATGCTCGCACGAAATTTATCGCTTTTTGAGTTAGTAATGAGCTTTAAAGTCATTGTTTAAAGTCATTGAACTCGTGTTTTCTACAGACAGACAGGCGGACGGGCATGGCTAAATTATCTTAGAATCTAATAAGGGCCCAGAATATATATACTTTTATGGGTCTTAGACGAATTTTTCAATTTGTTACAAACGACAAATGACAAAAACAATATACCCCCCATCTTTTTTGATGGTGGGTATAAAAAGTACAAGATATCTCCTTTCTTACCTAATCCGTGCATTACAAACATTATTTTATGTTTATAGGTTCAATATTATAGAAAATTAAAAAAAGTACAAAAATTGACCCTTTTATTGGTTCTTACTCTATCCAATCTTTAAATACTTATTTTTGTGTTTCTAAGTTCAATATTATAGAAAATTCTAAAAGTAACTTTTGTAGAACGAAAAAGTACAAAAAACTCCTTTTTATGTGTTCTCGCTTAATCTGGGCTTTACATACCTAATTTCATGTCTCTGTGTTTAATATTATAGAAAAACAAGTTAGTGTGCTATATTTAGCTGAGCCGAATCTTAAATACTATTAACCAGCTACTTTTATATTAACAATTATCAATTAGATCATCTATTTGTAGAAATAAGTTTTCTCATGTCTTAAATAGAAAAACCCCAAGATTTAAACAGCTTAAATCTGTTACAATTCCATGATTTATTGAACATTACAAACGCCATTTTCTTTTATACTTTTGTAGCGTCGTGAAAGATTTGAGGATTTTTAAAATACATATATAATTTTGTTCTACACAAATTGATAATGCTATTAGTTAAATACGGTTAAAGTGATTTTGGGGGCAGGACCTAGTATGGGAGATATGACCAATTATAGACCGATCGTAAAAAATTCTTTAAGCTAAATTTCTGCACATAAAAGCTATATTTCAGTAAAATTTTGTAACTATATCGTTATTTAGTAATAAGTAATGTGTGCTTAAGTAATTTTCTAAAGGGAAGCTATCTTAATTAGTAATGAGTTATGTGTGTTTATATGATTTTCGGTATGGGAGCTATGACCAATTATGAACCGATTAGAAAAAAATTCACAGTAATATTTCCGTGCATATGGGAAATAATTGTACCAAATTTTATTTGGATGTCTTAAGTTAGTAATGAGTTAGTATTGAAATAAATTTAAAATTCAAAGAAATGTGTGCGTTAAAGTCATTTTCGGAAGTGGACCTTATATGGGAGCTATGACCTATCGTGGACCGATACAAATCTGCTTCATTAGTATGTGCAAAAATTTTTATATAAACTTATATATTTGAGGGAGTTATTTACGATAAACGAATTTCAGGGAATATTTTGAATCAATTGTTCAATAATTTAAAATAATATGTGACAAAATTCATCGAATTATCTTTTGTAGTTTTTAAATAAAATGATGAAAAATTACGAAAAAAAACTCATTTTTTTCGAGGGTACCTACGACATGTAAATTTTTAAACTCGGGCTTTTTTTTTTGTGTTTTCACCCAAATACATTTAAAAATTTAGTGGTACAAAATTTTACCACACCTTGATCGCTTTTTTTGAATACCGGGCATAATTTTCGAATCAATTGTTAGTTAGACAACAAAATTTCCAATTAATATACAAAAAATTTCAGACCAATATCATTTACAGATCCAAAAATATACGTTTTTTAATTTAAAATTTCAAAAATTTTAGTTTATTGCAAAATGTGTATTAATCTTTTATTAATAAAAATAAATTTTCTTTGAGACATATAACAATATAGTTTTATAGTTTCTAATTTATTAATAAAATAAAATTTTCTTTAAGAACATATAACAATTTTATAGTATTCTAAAAGGTATCTTTACGCAGAACGCTTTGGCGTAAAAAACTTGTCCTATTTTTTTAAAATGTTGCCACTGCATCCTTCCGAATATGACTTATTTTTTATCAAAACTTCAATTTGGGCGACATGTTCTAAAATCCCAAAGCTGGGATCAGAAAACTGAAAGCAGTTTTGGAAACCTCAATATGATTTCTATTTACTCCAAACGTATTTTCCCAGCCCTAAAAGAAAAGTGGACCCTATGGACAAAAAAGTAAAAAATCCCTTTTGAGTTTTGTTCATAAATAAGGATTTTGTCATATATTACATATTTGTTTAATTTCTAAAATTATGATTTATATTCAATTTTAAGGATAAGCAAACAAATAGAAAATAGGTAAATATAAGATTTAAACATGTTCTGTCATATTTAATACTAAAATATGAAAAATATGAAATTAAAGGATACATGTTTAAATGAACATATTTTTGAATATAATTGAAATATTGGCTTCAAATTGTTTGTAAAGGGTCGAGAATTTCCATATCTAACTAAAAAAAGATATTAAGGGATAAATATGGACTAAATTGTTGTAGCTATCTGCGACCCTATTAAAATTTTGATATAAATCATAGTTTTAGAAATTTAACAAATATGTAATATATGACAAAATCTTTATTTATGAACAAAACTCAATGAAATCTTCAACGCTTGTTAAATTTGTCATCTCAAATAAGAAAATGCAAAAAAATTGAGTCCATTTGGTCCAGAATTACGCCCGGTATTCAAAATAAGGTGGACCAAGGTATGGTAAATTTTGTATCACTAAATTTTTAAATACCTATAACTCGGATATTATAAGAGATAAGTAGTATGTCCAAGCATGTTATTTCAAGATCTCGTCGAGCGCTTTCAGCAAATATAAAAATCTTTGTATTTGGGTGAAAAACCAAAAAATGGCACGAGTTTAAAAATTTTACATGTCGTAGGTACCCTACTTTGAGCCGCCACAGCTCCGTCCCTGGGACATCTGCGGGGTTCATCTTCAAAACTTAAACTCGAATACTCCTTGGCTACGCTCACGCCAAATTTTATTCTGATCGGATTAGCCGTTTAGAAACGCCAGATTTATTGCCAAAAAATTTCCATTCTGCCCCACTGTGCGGTAGTACAAATGACGGTAATACGGCGAGAAGGTTTTTTCGTGATTTTGAAATTACTTCAAAACTGGAATAAACAAGGAGTTGCTTCGAAGAGTTAACACTATTTTAATGGCACTGAATAGTAAACATAAAATTAATGGAAATCGATTTGGGGAATATACATCTGAAATTTCTCAATTACTTGTATCTCTATATCCATGGAGGGAACTAACACCAACAGTACACAAAGCATTGTGTCATGGTCAAATAATAATTGAATCGAATATTCTTCCACTTGGAGAGTTAACAGAAGAAGCCCAGGAAGCGAGGAATCGAGATTTTAAGCATGTTTAACTATTCAGCTCAAGAAAATGTTCCAGGCAATCACAGAATGAAGATATTTTTAATAGTTTACTTCTATCTTCTGATCCTGTTCTTTCAACTATGCGAAAAAGATGGATTTGTTATGAAACTCTATCATCTCAAAACAAGGAAGATTTCTGGATATGTATACCGATATGACAGATTATTTTATAGAAAATAAGTAGTGTTAGGAATTAACTATATAAGTAGGTTGTAAGTTGAAATTAAAAAGCAATTATACTAACTGATGATATTGTATTAAATTGTGTTTTATATTTCGGTGGGCGGGAAAGGTGGTTTGTGTGGGGTGATTTAGGTGTTGTTGTGCGTGGCTCATAATAAAATTATAATTTTTTATTGTATATACAATGTTATAGTCTTTAATAAAATAATTAACTAAATAGTTTTTAAAAATTGTCCAAATATTTTATTCAACACCAAATGTATGTTCTGTCATACTTAATACTAAAATATGAAAAAGATGGAATTTAAGGACGCAGGTTTAAATGAACATATTTTTGAATGTAATTGAGGGCATCCCGCAATTCCCAAAAAATAGGAATGAAAATCCCAAAAATGGGGTTTTTACATTTTTGCCCATAGGGTCCACATTTCTTTCAGGGCTGGGAAAATTCTTTTGAAGTAAATAGAAATCATATTGAGGTTTCCAAAACTGCTTTCAGTTTTCTGATCCCAGCTTTGGTAATTTTAGAACATGTCGCCCAAAGTTGAAGTTTTGAAAAAAAAATAAGTCATATTCGGAAGGACACAGTGGTAACATTTTCAAAAAATAGGACAAGCTTTTTACGCCAAAGCGTTCTGCGTAAAGATACCTTTAGGAAAACTGTAAAATTGTTATATGTTCTTAAAGAAAATTTTATTTTATTAATAAAAGAGTAAAGACACATTTTTGGCAAAAAAAAAAGGCAAGAATCTAAAATTTTTTGAATTTTTAAATAAAAAAACGTATAGTTTTGAATCTGTAAATGATATTGATTTAAATTTTTTTGTATATTATTGGAAATTTTGTTGTCTAACTAACAGGAAAAAATTGTGTCCATTTGGTCAAAAATTACGCCCGGTATTCAAAAAAAGGCGGACCAAGGTATGGTAAATTTTGTATCACTAAATTTTCAAATGCCTATAACTCGGATATTATAAGAGATAAGTAGTATGTCCAAGCATATTTTTCAAGATCTTATAGATCGCTTTCAGAAAATATAAAAATCTTTGTATTTGGATGAAAAACAAAAAAAATGGCACGACTTTAAAAATTTGACATGTCGAAGGTACCATACTTTGAGCCGCCACAGCGCCGTCCCTGGGGTATCTGCGGGGTTCATCTTCAAAACTTAAACTCGAATACTTCTTGGCTACGCTCACGCCAAATTTTATCTCGATCGGAACAGCCGTTTAGAAATGCCAAACTTATTTCCAAAAAATTTTGATTCTGCCCCACTGTGTCACAATTTAAAAATTTTACAATAATATATTTTTTCAATTCACAATCAAGTTGTATATTGTACCTACTAAAGTTTAGTAACAGTGATTGTGAACAGATCTTTGCAGCAAGTCATAAGTTTATGTTCTCAATGAAAGAAAAAAAAACAATCTAAACAAATACATATAACAATGTCAAAAGAAAAAAAATCCAAAAATATTAAATTAATTAAAAATGCAAAATAAACCAAATTAAATTCTTTGAATTTTCATTTCTTTTATTTTCTTTATTCCACATTTTAAACTAATAAATAAATAAATAAACTGTTTTTAATAAAATATTAGCTTTTGCACAGAAAATACCAACAACATTGTTATGACTATTGTAGCAGCTGCTGACATGCAACGCTACAACATCGATTGTGAATTGAACAATTGTTTTCAAAAATTAATATTTTTTAGCTCAAAAAAGTTCTCGACAAGAAGCTGCAAAACAGAGTTCTGTACTAGCTTTAAATAAGATTATAACTTAAATATTATATTTAATTTTAACTTCTTACTTGTTATATTTAATATACTCGTATATCGACAAAAGGCTGCAAAACGAAGTTCTATACTAGCCTTAATGACACTCATGAATTTTATAATTATAGGGCCTCAATTTTATAATTATAGGACCCCTTTCAAGATTTAAGTTAAATATCCACAATTTTATTCAGCAATAAATGACTTAAGTGTATCTGGGGCAAACTACAATTCAACTTATATGTTTAAATATAAAAACTAAATAACATTTTATTCGTATTCATGTGTAGGGTATTATGTGGTTGGCCCCGCCCGACTATAACTTCGTACATGGTTGTTATTGTTATTTTGCATTTTCTTTCTGAGCATGAATAAAAAATCTAAATTTTTGATAACATTTTCAGAGGTTGTCTCAAATTATTATTAATTTTTCCGTTATTTATTAACCGATTTGTCTGATTTTAAATAGCGACCGTCTCGAAAGCATGTCTAACTGAATTATTGAAGATACGCATCTTCCATATACAAGGGGTCATCTAAAAACTGATTTCAACAAACATACAGACAGATGAACTTGGCTAAATCGACTCCGCTATAAGGATCCAGAATATATATATACTTTATAGGGTCGTAAAATGGAATGATAAACTTATATAACCCCTTCTCACAAAGGTGAAGGATATAAAAATAACTGATTTAAAATTGTTATTTATTTTTATACCCACCACATTAGTTTACTAGGATTGTGCTGATGTTTGTAACGCACAATAATATTGGTCGTATACCCACCATAAAGTATACCTATCGGCTCGGAATCATTTTTTGAATCTGTCCGCCCGTCCATGATAACCTTTTAATCAAACTACAGGTGTTGAAGATAATTAATTAGAATGGTTAATATAAGGTGTGTTTCAAAATTATAAGAACAAATATATTTTTCGAATTTCTCTTCAAGTATTGAATGGATCTACAAAAAATGAGTACAAATAATACATTTTTGCATTTACTATTTATACATATACAAAAAAATAATTTTGAGATTATTGTTGTTGCATTTCTGGAAGTTTTCCGTTATTTTAATGTTGCATAATTATAAAACCAAATCAATAAAAACCAATTATGCAACTTAGTAGGCCAAAAAACTTGGATATAATTGGTCCTAAAAAAAAGAAAAAAATTGTGTCTTTGATGTATCATGTAGATTTTTTTCATTCTGACCCTGCAAAAGGTAAAATTTCGGCCATAAAAGACCAACTTTTGAAATTTAGGCAAATTGCTCAGAAATTGGATAGAATTGAGAAAGTTGTTATTTTTGTTTTATTTATCGTGAAAATTAAACACAAACCAATTGATCAGCATGTCAGAAAACTCTTTCCCAGCGAGAAATACCCCATAAAATACGCAAAAAGAACAATTAAACTTTGAGTTTATGAAATATAAAAGCTCAGATTGGCGTTTCAGTGCCTAAAATAATAATTAAAAATGATGCAAGTTCCGCGGTTTCTACCCCATCATGTTACTCCGAAAACATGCAAGCAAATTACATCCAAGTATGACTTTATCTATTATTTTTGTAAATGGGAAAATGGTCTGACTCCAATTCCAATTTCATTCATGTAAAATTAACAGCACATCCTACGCCAGAACTCTAGAAATTAATTTTGTGCTTTTCATGACACAAAGTCCAACAAAAACTAAATTTTCAGCAAGAAAATGCTTTATACCCAACATAAGATTTTTCAAAAACTGGTTTAACACCAAAAATACACCTGCTTTAGAGTGGTCAACAGTGCTAACTAGATGTAAAGTCCACGGAAGGTCTTTAGGGGATACAACCCAATCGAGTTTACTTAGGAAATCAACGTACGAAAGCCTTAATTTACGAAAAAATGGAATTTCACAGGAATCATCAAATATTGATCAAAATATAATAAAAACTTTAGTAAAAAGTGTGAATTTTGGAACATTTAATCTTCTAAAGTATAAGGCAGTCTGAATTACCAAATAATTTTTTAAAATTGTGTTTAATTTTTAAAAAATAATGAAGTGTTTTTATAATTTTGAAACACAGACAAACTTGTTACTTATTTGAAAAATATTAGAAATTACGAAAGAAATGGAGATAAATTGCACATCGATGAAAAGCACGTTCAAAGATGATAATGTTTCCAAAATAATTTATAAAATTTATTAAATATTTTAAAGAAAAATATTATAATAAAAAGTGTTCTTATAATTCTGAAACACACCTTAGGTAAATAATATAACATAGCCCTAATACAACTGAACCCGCCAAATAGGGCTTTTAAATTCATAATTATGTTTAATATACTCATATCTCGACAAAAACCAAGTCTTATACTAGCCTTGATGACCCTTATGAACTTTATAATTATAGGATTTTATATGACTTTAGCATCTATTAAAAGTCCCCTTCAAAATTTAACCTAAATGTCCACAATTTTATTCAATAATAAATGGCTCAGAATCATATTCTGAGTCTATCCGCCCGTCCATGTTAATCTCTTAATCAAACTACATGTCGCCATGTTGAAGATAATTCATGAAAATGGTTAATATCGGTATATAATATAACTTATCCCCCATACAACTGAACCCGCCCAATAGGGCTTTTATATTCATAATTATGTTTAATATACTCATATCTCGACAAAAATCAAGTTCTATGCTAGACTTGATGACCCTTATGAACTTTATAATTATAGGATTTTATTTGACTGTAGCATCTATAAAAAGCCCCCTTCAAAATTTGACTTAAATGTCCACAATTTTATTCAATAATAAATGGCTTAAGTATATCTGAGGCAAGGTACAATTCAACTTAAATGCTTTATTTTGAAAACTAAACTATATAATGGCGTATAGAGCAAACGTAATTTTTTACCGTTGTAAAGATTGAGGGATACAAATTTGTCCTCTGAATCTTGATTTCAAAACATATAAATGGTAAAAAATTCACAAAATGCTATAGAGCAGCTTTTGAGAAAAAATATCGACATCGATTTACTCGAAATGCATTTTTGGCAAGCAAAAATAAATCCTCATAGACACAAACAACACGCTGGCTAAGGCACTAGGCACTTTTTACAATTCGTCTGAAATGACCCACAACGACGGAAAGCTCGTCTCTGTCCTGATTAAGATGAACCTAAAAATTCATTATCTCGCTCATAGTAATCCCAAGTACTT
>NC_060949.1:5157191-5158355 GCF_022045245.1 Lucilia cuprina
GGGGTGGTTCTTGCTACCACTCTAGACATCTACACACACACATAAAAAATCATACCAGCTAAAAATAAACAAACTAAAAATATAAATGGCCACCGCGTAGGTCTCTGTGTGTCTTCCTGATAAAATGTACCTACGACCTAGATATATGGCGGAATGACATCCTAATATTAGGGAAGTCCAAAAATTTACCCTGCAAACTTTCCTTTCCCTACTTACCGCCGCTTATGTTGTTTAGAGATCATTTTAAATGATTAAAACTTTTGAATATTTCATTTAAACATTATAAACGTTAGATTTTATTATTGAAATTATTCTCTAACAAACTTTAACAATAACAACAGATTTAGATTTAAAATTTAGTTAAGTTTTAATTTTAATTTTAAGTTGAAATTTAGGCTTTCAAATTTAGATTAGTTTCATGTTTAGATTTAGGCTATAAATTTAGCTTTAGTTTTAATTTATGATTAATTTATGCTTCAAAATTTAAGTTTACATTTCAAAAGGTTCATAATTCTCTTGGGGATAAACGGGAACCTGCAAGTGTTTTCTGCTGCAACTAGCTGGTTTACGGAGGCAATTACCATGATGGAAGTTTTATGGCGGATGGGGCTTTCCTGTCCGTCCGTATTGTGTCCGGATGTATAGGTATTCACGTAAGTATATAAAAAATCTATTTCGAAAATTCCTTTTACTTAATTTTCTCTCTTTTCTTTTTTAGGAAACTACTTATAAATTTTTCGGGAAACCTAGAGATTAAACACCGCGATGGGATTACTATAAAAGGCTAGAGCTCTATCCTCTATCCTAACAACGCGCACGTATGGGTATCAATTCGTCTTCCACACGGAATGGAAATGACGTATAAAAGACGAGGTAGGAAAATTGTCCTTCGTTGAATGGAGTCATGTTGCAGTGGCTTTGCAGGTTTGTTGTTTTGTTTTTGTTTATTTTAAGGTTCAGTTTTAAGTTTAACTTTAAGTATTAAAAAAAATCTCGAATAAAATTTATTTAATTTATAAACAAATTAAAAATTTAGTATTTTTTTTTTCTTCTTCTTATGATGGCCACAGACTCCACCTTCTTCTCTATGTTGCGCAAAAAATCAAAAAGGAACGACATTTTTCCTTTTTGGTACCGAGAAACCTCGGTTACCAACATGGCTTC
>NC_060949.1:5158455-5160504 GCF_022045245.1 Lucilia cuprina
AAATTCCAATGATGATTCAAATTTTTCAAATAAATTTTAAAAACACACGATTTAAAATCCGACACCAACAACTTTCTAACAAACAATCAAAAAAAATGTTTTCATTTTTACGAAAATTTGTGAATCGATTCTCAAAGCCAATATGATCAATACGAAAAAGTATATTCAAAGTAAAAATTCATAAAGTGTTGAAACAACAAACCATGCCTCACAAGCGGCACCTCCGAAATTAATTAAATACAAAAGTTCGTTTATCTTGAGATAATGTAACAGTTAGAGCCCTAAAATTTTGTCGGAGCCACTTTTGTGTCAATATGATTATTTAGGATAAAATGTGGGAGGACTGGCGTTAGGGGGCATGGCACCTTTCATATAAATCAAATACAAAAATTAAATAGAAAAAATAGTTATCTAAGAAACTAATCAAATTTTATATGAATAACTTTGACATTCATGTAAATATTTAGAAAATAACGGGCGCGATTTCAGTGGGGGTCTTGGCACCACATATATGAATTAAATACAAAATTTCGTATATCTTGAAAACTGTTAGATAATTCAAATTTTTCATAGATTGTTAATCTGAAAAACTATTGTGGTTAGAATTTTCAAAATCGTTAAGTGGGTTTTTTATTTATACTAGAGGGTAAAAAAATTTTGTATATCCCAAAGATATATATTAAATTTAAGCAAGTAAGAAGCAAATATATCATTAATGTATTATTTTAGAATTTAAATGAGATTTATTGTCACCAAGAGAAATTATAATAAACATTTAAGAAAAATTTAATAATTTAGTAACTAAATAAATATTTTTTTGGTTATTATGTATTTATTTTGGTTGGAGTAGCAAAGCACACCGGGTATAGTAAGTAATATAAAAAGACGAATAAAATGTTTATTGAAATATAATAATAATGTATAAGGAATATTTTTTTCGTTGTCTATAACTATTATCAAACAAGGAAAAAAATAAAAGTTGAAATATAATAGTAAATATTTAAGAAATATATCATAAAACTTATAACTCTTATGTCCTTGATATTAATACTTAAGATTTCGGATTTTTACTCATTTTCTCTTTTAAAGCATGATTTAAACTCTTCAAAGCATTTGGAAAAGGTACTTCCCCAAAAAGTGCGAATGCTAAAGTCAAAATTTATTTCCTTAAGGAACCTTCACACGATCACACTTCACATACGTAAAGTCTAATGAAAAAGTATGATGAAATTCCATCCATATTTCAAAAAAAAAAAAAGTGATAAAGGTCGTATGATTTATTCTTTTTGTGTATATACGATTGGTATAAAACAATAACAAAGTGAGTTTCCGGCTTTTTCACTTTTTTGCGTTTACATAAAAATACATCCTTGATCTAATATGACGAAGAGAGCCATACGAATGTAAAATTTTCAATCAGTATTTTACTCGATGTAGTAAGGTTTCATTACATATCGTGTTTAGACGATCGCATCCGTATCCTTCTACATAAAATTTTGACAAATCATATTATTTTTGTGCTCGTTTGAAAGGGGCCTTGAATAAATAATATAAATTGACGTAGAGAAAAAGTGTCTACTAATTTTCCCCTTTCTGATTTATGTTTAAATAAAATGCATATTAATGTCTTTTAAGACAGTCTCGAAGTGTTTGGTTTAAATTTCATAAATTTCGATTCAGTCGTTTTCATAATAAGACGTAATTGCATTAAAAATTAAATGTAGCAAAAATACCAATATTTCTTATGCAGTTTAATTTGTCCAAAATATTGATATTTATAAATTTAAATTCACACAAATTCAAAAACTTCATATCATTTTAAGATAACACAACAAAATTTGTTCCTTTTATCTGTAATTTTTTGGTTTATTAAATTTTTAACTCCCTTATTTACAAACAACATTTTTATACCCTTCACCTACGTGAGAAGGGTATATATATGTTTGTCATTCCGTTTGTAATTTCTATAATATAATTTTCCGACCCTATAAAGTATATATATTCTGGATCCTTATAGATAGCGGAATCGATTAAGCCATGTCCGTCTGT
>NC_060949.1:5160604-5172273 GCF_022045245.1 Lucilia cuprina
TTTTCATCTCTTTAAAACGTACGACCGTCACGTTCGTCACAATGGAAATGCCCATATTTAAAATAAATATGAGCAAAACTGGGCAAAAAATATTTGCTAATAAATATCTGCCGATCCTTGCACTACGGTAATCCTGAACCAAAACTGGAACACAGGCCGGAACTGCAATGCCTTATCTACTTTCTGTTCCAGATCCAAACTGGAAGTGAACTGTCTTACCGACTTTGTGAAGACACCTGCACTGATTAACCCAGTTAGCCGATGTACTGACCGGAAACACACTGCCTTACTATATACTTCCGTTTTAAGGACCAAACCGGAAGTGTACTGCCTTATCGACTTACCAAAGTCACCAACATGTCTGGAAACACCAGCAAACCGCAATACACACCTGACAATACCGCATTCCCAGACAACACCGCAACTGGTAACACTAATAATCCGGAAAATTACACGTGGCAACACCAAAAACGCCGGCAAAAGTTTGACCTTCGAGCCGGAATATCACCTTGAGACTCCGCTGAACAGGGGAGTCTCAATTCAATATCACACACACGCACTAATATATCAAAACGTACACGTGTACACAATCCTATTCTTCCAGCAACCAAGTTTTATAATCTGTTTGTATCTGCGAAATTCACAAAAATATCACCGAAATATCACAACCACCGAACACCAAAAATTCCAAGCTTCGAGATGAGCTACCTCTTTTCACTTAATTGGAACGATAACGCAATCAAAATCACCCGCGAGTTTATGTTTGCAATAAACACGTCTGTTTATCACAAAATACAAAGGTAGAAGGAGGCGGTGCGGTCGGTGAGGTAATGTGGTAATGCAATTCGACGGGTAAGGCAGAAACTTCCGGTTGCTAACTGAATATTAAGGTACAAGGAGAGTGGTGATGTCCGGTAAACAGTTCCATGGTCGCTAAGGCTAATCCCAGGCATTGAATATGGATTTCAACTACATTTACTTTTTGCAGCTCTTATGCAGTGAAGTGCGAATTGGGCAAGCTATATGTGTCCGGGGTGCTACTTTTGCACTTTTTCAGGAGCCGTATACCTCGGGTGCCCGCATAAGGGGTTTATCGAGGGGTTTACAGACGTTTTCGGACAAAGGGGGGAATGCGGCGTTATTGTGTGTGACAGTGACTTAGACTACACAGTTTTAAGTAGCAGCCAGTTAGGTATTTGCATCTCCGTCGAAAGTAGTTTCGGTAGGTTGACCCTGGTTAGCGTATACTTTAGGTTTGGTTATCCATTGGAACCGTACTTAAGTAATTTGGATTCGGTGATACTCCTTGCGAGTAGTTGTTCCCATGGGTACCAGTGATATTGACGTTACAGCTGCCAATGGTGCAGCGATGACTGGAGTGTAGGTGACCATAGGCTCTTTCAGTTTACAGTCTCTTGCAGAGAACGAACTGTTAGGACAGACCAGACTCGACGTCTCGACGTGGTTGGAGGATCTAGAGACATCATGGCACTGCTTTGGAAGTGTCTGATGGACCAATAGTGACAAAGGGCGGATAACGTATGATTTCATACGTGGCGTTCGTACACGAACACCCATAATTTAGCTTCGGCAATTGTTTGGGTTTCATACTGACGGGACATTTTTGAATAAGAAAGGTCTGTCCGAAACCGCGGACGGACAGACAGCGTGTCCCCTGTACTGTGACTTTAGGGAGTAAGTATGCATATTACTCGGACCGGAGAAAATTGGGAGTACAGTAGGGCTTTAGAGGATGATAGAACTGTTGCTACTTTGGGTGAATATGCTAGGCAGATATTCAACAGGAGGAAGACTGACGTTAGTGGAGGCAACCCCTAATGCGGTTAGCCGTTGGTGTCGTGCATTCTCGGCACGCTAGCTTGGCCTAATTTTGCGGATTATACTCACCCGGTGTCAAGGCGCTCACGTTAAACACGGACAAATATGTCACTATCTACTATTTCGGCCGACGTCGCTATAAACAGTTCAGCAAGGTGAAGTGTTGGACTCGTGAACTGAATCTCTATACGAGTGGAGAGACTTTGTACGGGACAATAGAGATGACCCTTAGGATGCGGTTTACCGTAGCTTAAGGGGAAGACGGACTTGGAATCCATTCATGTTGGCGATGCTGTATAGTCAACATAGGGCGATTTCATGAGTCTTTTTATCTTATAAGGATTTGAAATAAATGACATCTACACACACGCGTGTACATCTTTTTCTATATACAGTGTTGTTGTTGCTTTTTTGACAATTTTTTGATGAAATTTTCAGAGGTTGTCTCGGATTTTTGCTCATATCTCCGTTATTTACCGACCGATTTTGCTGATTTTAAATAGCGATCTTCTCGAAAGCATGTCTAATAGAATTATTGAAGATTCGGATCTCACCGATATCTGAGGTCCTCTAAAAACTGATTTCAACAGACAGACGGGCGGACAGACAGACGGACATGGCTTAATCGATTCCGCTATCTATAAGGATCCAGAATATATATACTTTATAGGGTCGGAAAATTATATTATAGAAATTACAAACGGAATGACAAACTTATATGTACCCTTCTCATGAAGGTGAAGGGTATAAAAATGTTGTTTGTAAATAAGGGAGTTAAAAATTTAATAAACCAAAAAATTACAGATAAAAGGAACAAATATTGTTGTGTTATCTTAAAATGATATGAAGTTTTTGAATTTGTGTGAATTTAAATTTATAAATATCAATATTTTGGACAAATTAAACTGCATAAGAAATATTGGTATTTTTGCTACATTTAATTTACATAAATCAGAAAGGGGAAAATTAGTAGACACTTTTTCTCTACGTCAATTTATATTATTTATTCAAGGCCTCTTTCACACGAGCACAAAAATAATATGATTTGTCAAAATTTTATGTAGAAGGATACGGATGCGATCGTCTAAACACGATATGTAATGAAACCTTACTACATCGAGTAAAATACTGATTGAAAATTTTACATTCGTATGGCTCTCTTCGTCATATTAGATCAAGGATGTATTTTTATGTAAACGCAAAAAAGTGAAAAAGCCGGAAACTCACTTTGTTATTGTTTTATACCAATCGTATATACACAAAAAGAATAAATCATACGACCTTTATCACTTTTTTTTTTTGAAATATGGATGGAATTTCATCATACTTTTTCATTAGACTTTACGTATGTGAAGTGTGATCGTGTGAAGGTTCCTTAAGGAAATAAATTTTGACTTTAGCATTCGCACTTTTTGGGAAGTACCTTTTCCAAATGCTTTGAAGAGTTTAAATCATGCTTTAAAAGAGAAAATGAGTAAAAATCCGAAATCTTAAGTATTAATATCAAGGACATAAGAGTTATAAGTTTTATGATATATTTCTTAAATATTTACTATTATATTTCAACTTTTATTTTTTTCCTTGTTTGATAATAGTTATAGACAACGAAAAAAATATTCCTTATACATTATTATTATATTTCAATAAACATTTTATTCGTCTTTTTATTTTACTTACTATACCCGGTGTGCTTTGCTACTCCAACCAAAATAAATACATAATAACCAAAAAAATATTTATTTAGTTACTAAATTATAAAATTTTTCTTAAATGTTTATTATAATTTTCTCTTGGTGACAATAAATCTCATTTAAATTCTAAAATAATACATTAATGATATTTTGCTTCTTACTTGCTAAAATTTTAATATATATCTTTGGGATATACAAAATTTTTTTACCCTCTAGTATAAAATAAAAAACCCACTTAACGATTTTGAAAATTCTAACCACAATAGTTTTTTCAGATTAACAATCTATGAAAAATTTGAATTATCTAACAGTTTTCAAGATATACGAAATTTTGTAGTTAATTCATATATGTGGTGCCAAGACCCCCACTGAAATCGCGCCCGTTATTTTCTAAATATTTACATGAATGTCAAAGTTATTCATATAAAATTTGATTAGTTTCTTAGATAACTATTTTTTCTATTTAATTTTTGTATTTGATTTATATGAAAGGTGCCATGCCCCCTAACGCCAGTCCTCCCACATTTTATCCTAAATAATCATATTGACACAAAAGTGGCTCCGACAAAATTTTAGGGCTCTAACTGTTACATTATCTCAAGATAAACGAACTTTTGTATTTAATTAATATCGGAGGTGCCGCTCCCCTCATGGGTAGTCCGCCAATTTATTACTTAAAATGTTTACATGGATGTTAAAGTTATTCATGCAAAATTTTAAAATTCTAACTGTATTAGTTTCCAAGATAAACGTATTGTTGTATTTAATTTATACGGGAGGTACCACGCCCCCTAACGCTAGTTCTCCCACATTTTATTCAAAAATAATCATATTGACACTAAAATGGCTCCGACAAAATTTTAGGACTCTAACTGTTATATTATCTCAAGATAAACGAATTTTTGTATTTAATTAATATGGGAGGTGCCGCTCCCCTCATGGGTAGTCCGCCAATTTATTACCCAAAATGTTTACATGGATGTTGAAGTTATTCGTGCAAAAATTTAAGATTATAACTGTAATAGTTTCAAAGATAAACGAATTTTTGTATTTAATTCATATGGGAGGTGCCGCTCCCCACATGGGTGGTCCGCCAATTTATTACCAAAATGTTTACATGGATGTTGAAGTATTTCGTGCAAAAATTTGAAATTTTAACTGCCATAGTTTCCAAGATAATCGAATTTTTGAATTTAATTTATATGGGAGGTGTCGCGCCCCCTAAAGCTAGTCATCCCACATTTTATTCAAAAATAATCATATTGACACTAAAATGGCTCCGACAAAATTTTAGGACTCTAACTGTTACATTATCTCAAGAAAAACTAATTTTTGTATTTAATTTATATGGGCGGTGCCGCTCCGCTTATGGGTAGTGCGCCAACTTATTACCCAAAATATTTACTTGAATGTTATAGTTATTCGTGCAAAAACTTAAGATTCTAACTGTAACAGTTTCCAAGATTAACGAATTTTTGAATTTAATTTATATGGGAGGTACCACGCCCTCTAAAGCTAGTCAGCCCACTTTTTATCCCATACAATCATATTAATACTAAAGTGCATCCGACAAGTTTTACGGACTCTAACTGTTATATTATCTCAAATATACGAATTTTATATTTTCTTGTGGGCGTGGCTGCTCGCCCACTTGAAAATTCAAAATAAAAAGTAGCCTATTACCTATTCCAGACATACAGGAATACGCAGTCAAAATTTCAAGCAAATCGGTTCAGCCGTTTAGTAGTCTATAGCGTTCAAACATACAAACAAACACACATTCATTTTTATATACATTATATAAGCAGAAATTATAAATATAGTAAATAAACACATATAACATTTTTTAATATAAACAAAACTACAATAATTTTATACATAACTAGCCTATAACCCGCTACCTTGTTAGCGAGCCGTTTTTCAGGTATTGTAAAATTGTGGTAACCCCTCTATTTCTTAATGTTGTACTACCGATATTTTCGAAAATTCAGAGAACTTTTTGAAGAACGATAAAGTACCAAAAAATCCCCTTCTATAGTGTATCACTTAATCTGGGACATAAATGCTTAATTTCATGTTAATGGTCTAATATTAAAGATATTTTTAAAAGTACCTTTTGAAGAACGAAAAAGTTTTCTTTTATGGGTTCTCACTTTATCCAGGTCATACATACTTAATTACAGGTTGCTAGGTTCTGTATTATAGAAATTTCAAGAAGTACCTTTTGAAGAACGATAAAGTACTAAAAAGTCCCAATTTATATGTTCTCATTTAATCCGAACTCTACATACTTAATTTCATGCTTCTAGGTTCAATATTGTATAAATTTCAAAATCTACCTTTTGATAAACGAAAAAGTATGAAAAAGTCTCCTATTATTGGTTCTTACTTAATACGGGCCAAACATGCTTAATTTTCTGTTTCTAGGTTCAGTATTATAGACATTTCAAAAAGTACCTTTTGAAGATCGATAAAATACGAAAAACACCGCTTTTATATGTTCTCATATAATCCGGACAGTACATACTTAATTTTATGCTTCTAGATTCTATATTAATAAAAAAAAGTCCCCTTTTATGGGTTCTCACTTAATCAGGGCTCTAGGTTAAATATTATAAAAATTTCAAAAACTACTTTTATATTTTATATGGGTTCTTACATAATCCGGGCCATGCATGCTTAATTTTACGTTTTTAGGTTCAGTATTACAGAAATATCAAAAATACTTTTTGAAGAACGAAAAGTAACAAAAGTTCCACTTTTATAGGTTCTCATTTAATCCGGACTCTACATACTTGATTCCATGTATCTGGGTTCAATCTTATAGAAATTTCTCACGTGATCCGGGCTCTACATACTTAATTTCATGCTTCTAGGTTCAATATTATAGAAATTTCAAAAAGTACCTTTTGAAGAACGAAAAGTACCAAAATGTTTTCTATTTGAGGTTCTTACTTAATCCGGGCCATACATGTTTAATTTCATGTTTCTATGTTCAGTATTAAAGAAATTTCAAAAAGTACCTTTTGAAGAACCGAAAAGTGCCAAAAATACCACTTTTATCTTATCTCACTTAATCCGGGCCATCTATAATGAATTTCGTGTTTCTATGTTCAATATTATAGAAATTTCAAAAAGTACCTTTTGAAAAACCAAAAAGTTCCAGAAATACCCCTTTTATCGGATCTCACTTAATCCGTGCTCTACATACTTAATTTCATGTTTCTAGATTCAATATTATACAAATTTCAAAAAGTACTTTTTGAGGAACGAAAAATTATCAAAATGTCCCCTTTTATGGGTCCTCATTTAATCCGGGCCATACATGCCTTATTTCATGTTTCTAGGTTCAATATTATAGAAATTTCAAAAAGTACAAAAAATTTCCTTTTTATGCAAAAAAGTACCAAAAGTAAGTACATTTTTCACTTCTTAAGCGTTCGAATATCCAAAAAGTACTAAATACGTATTTTTATTTTGTCGTTAAGTATTGAACGACGATATGCTTTAAACTGCTTTTATATCTTATCTAGTTTAGGAGATATGTTATATTTTGTACCCGTCGTTTCCCTGGAATTTAACTAATTTATAATATTAAATCTATAGATCAATGCATTCAAATTAACATTGACGTTGCTTTTTACCCCTGAAATTAATATGCCAAAATTAAAATTCAATATATTTATAATTCAAAACAACTTTCACAAAATTTACCAACAACTCACATTTTCTCCATTTTCGAATTTATTTAGGCTTGAATGGTAACAAAATTATCTTTAAAATTTCAAATTTCATAAAGCTATAAAAATATTAAATGATGAAACCAAGGCGAATTCATATCAGGCGAATTCATATTGTTGTTAATAAATCAACTGATCATTTTTTTCTTAATTCGCCTGGTTTTTCTAGCTGTCAAAGTTTGTTATTGTTTAAATTTTTATATTTAAAAATGTCCGTTAAATAGAGAAAAACTTCGTTAATATTTTGAATTATTTGTGTAAAAAATATGAAAATAAAAGCATCTCGTAAACAAATGTCATTTTATTTAAATAATGACATAATTGGTATGTATACAAATATGTTATTTAAGAAAAATATTTTTTCTATTAAATGTTAACATATTACACAATATTATTTTATATTTTATATTAAGTATATAGTAGATATCGTGATTAACTAAACAAAATCTCTTTCGGAACACTTAATATTAAGAAACGCATATGAAGTATTTACCCGGCTGGCGGCAGCTGACTTCTACGTTATGGCTTAATTTTGAAATCTTTTAAATGTTAACAAATTAAACAATATTGTTTTATATATACATAGTGTAGATAAAGAGATTAACTAAAAAAAGTTTGCTTTTTTTACAAAACTATAACAAAACCCATATGAGGTATTTACCCGTCCGGCGTCTGCTACATTATGGCCAAATATTGAAAATTACTCCGCCGGAGTAGAATTATCCATTGACAACAAATATTCATTCATTCGTAATATAATATTTTCATGAATATGTACTTTTTTATGTTTATTTTTCACAAAAAATTAAGTTTTACTTTACTTAAGGCACTTACTTAAATTTTGCAAATTAAGCTGCCAGAATAGAATTTTCCGTTTGAAACAAACATTATTCAATTCAGAGTATATTTTTTTCACAAATTTTAATAACTTTATCTTTATTTTTTAATATTATATAAATATTTTACAAAAATTTTTCATCAAATGGATTCGCCGTACTTATGGTTTTTGACATTTACGAAAACCAAAAGCAAAAACAAAATACATGTTGTTGTTGCAGAACTGCCACCACCTTATCTGAATTCTCCTTGGGCAGTAACTACAAATTCTTTCATATTTCTATTTATTTTCTTTTGTTTTTATTTTTCGTTGCCTATTTACATGGTTTTGTTTATAAAATGTATGAAAATATTTTGAAAGTATGGTAAAGCTGTATAGAGAAAGAGTACCTTAAAATGTGAGCATAAAAACAAACGCTCTCAAAATAAAATAACATCTATTTTTACAAGCGCATTCTACGACTTCAAAAAATGCCAATTTGTATGGAAAAAGGCGCTATGCCCCAGTTCTGTTTCATCATTAATACTTAAAATTTCGGATTTCTAATCATAAATAATATATAAACCCTTCACCTTAGTGAGAAGGATATATATAAGTTTGTCATTCCGTTTATAATTTCTATAATACAATTTTCTGACCCCATAAAGTATATATATCAGACCTGCGCGATTTTCATTAATTTTGCATTAACATTAAATTTAAAAAAATTAATTTAATGTAAAAATTATTGCATTAACATTAAATTTGTAAAATTTAATGCATTAAATTTCCATTAACATTAAATATTTTTGAATTTAATGCATTAATTTTACATTAACATTAAATATTTTTGAAATTAATGGATTAATTTTGCATTAACATTAATATATATAAAAATTGATAAACATAAATAAAAATACAGCACAAAAGACCTCGATCTAACTAAATACAATTAAAATTAAATAGGTTAAAATCCTTTCTAATAACTCCTATATTCCATTCAAACTTGTGTGTTTTAAATATAATATTTATATAAGATTCCACAGACAAAATAAACTAAAAAAGGAATATCTGGGAATATGTATTATCGAGTATAGGACTTATTAGAAAGGACTTTAACAAAATAAACTAAAAAAGAAATATCTGGGAGGTGATACTAATCTTCTAATATGTATTATCGAGTATAGGACTTATAAGAAAGGACTTGAACACATTCAATTTTACTTGAATTTAGTTAGACCGAGGTCTTTAGCGCTGTATTCTTATTTTTATAAATTATTTTATACATTAATGTTAATGGAAAATTAATGCATTAATTTTATTATTTAATGTTAATGGAAAATTAATGCATTAAATTTAAAAAATTTTATGTTAATGAAAAATTAATGCATTAATTTCACAAATATTTAATGTTAATGTAAAATTAATGCATTAAATTTAAAAATATTTAATGTTAAATTTAATGCATTAAATGTACCCATGTTAATGTTAATGCAATAAACTTGCATTAACATTATTTTTTTATGTAGAAAAAATTGTTAATGCATTAACACATTTAATGCATTTATCCCAGGTCTGCTTCAAACACAAAAATAATAATAAAGAATTTACTCATATTTAGAACAGGTATAAATTGAACTTGTCATCATTCAAAATATAATTCCTAATTCTAATTACAAATAAAAAAAAAAACTAAAATAAACTACAGTAAGATTAGTATGGCAGTAAGTATTCAGAAAAAAAATCCAAAAACAAAAATCTCAATCATATTTCCTCCTAAGGTATAATTTTGAAACTTAAAAGAAAATAAAATAAATAAAACCGAAATAATATGCAAGATTTCCCGAGTAAGATTTCAAATTACATAGATCCAAAATCAAAAAATCGCAAAAGAAAACATAACATTTAGTAGAAAAACCCATCCATAAAATCATTTGGTCAAAATTTGCAAAAAAAATATTTTGATAAATTCCAAAATCCAAAAATGATTATAAGAAATGACAAAAACAAACAAAAAAATTAAAAATAGTCGACATCACGGAAGTTAAAGATATTAAGAGGATGCATCAGCATTGAGCTGTTAGTAAAATTTAGGAATTATTCATATAAAAATGACAATAGAATCTACTGATGCCCCACGTTGGGCGCCATTTAAATTTATGTAACGAATCTGACCTATGGCTCTAACTGAAAAGGGCTATGCTACCTAAATGTACCGGCCGTACTCAGGGAAATTGGGATGGTGTTCTTGCCCCTTCCCAGAAAGACTTCACCACATTAATCTAAAAGTTAGGTAGCTACTTTAAATATCGACCAAAACAAAAAAATATTAAACAAAATGAAATTAAAAGCCGAAGAAATGGTTGAAGCAGCTTGGCCGAAGATGTTAAGATGTTATCCCTTCTTCAAATTTCTTCACCCACCCAATACATTGCTATCTATGTTTAAAATAGTTCCCAGATAGCCCAAAATTCACTTACCTACTACTGACCTTAACCTTTCATAAAATCAAAATTCAAAAATTTAGCAATTCTCATATAAAGTTATATTCATCTCATATTCAAAATTCGAAATAAATTTATTAAACATTATATGTTCTTATTAAATATGTATTAAACAAAATATTAAGTATGTAGTTAATATCATGTATGTAAAAAATTTAAATTTTAATTTAACATAGAACTGTAAAAAAATGTATTCTTTACATGATATTTTTTAATATTCTCGTTTTGTCTACATGTTAATAACCTAAAAGATACATATAAACACTCAAGGTCGTTATGTTAAATTCAAATATTATAAATAATCAAAAGTAAATAATGTTATTAACAGAAAACAATAAACCAGTTGAATAAATTCAAAATAATGTCAATGAAAATAAATGTTATTAACAATTAACAGAGATTACCAAGAAAAATCAATTAATTTCTGTACGTAAATGTTAATAACATAAAATTCTAAATTTTATAAAAGCTAACTTGAACAAAATATGTTAATTGCAAATGAAAAGTTATTATTTAGTTAACATGTTACTAACATAAGCTATGTTGTTAACATACATTATAAATGTTCACTGTTAACATATCAATTTATGTTAGTATTTAAATATGGAAAATGTTTACCAATAAATGTGTTATGTGGAGTGAAAATTCATTAATAAAATATATATTTATACAAACTCACCAAATTACCATCCCTCGAAGACTTACAGGCCTGTTGTCCTCCGGAATCTTGAGCTGTTGTTATTAAATTTTAATGTAAATTTTCACTCAATAAATTTGTATAAAATTGTGTGTTTTTTTTTATATAAAATATTCTAACATTAACTGGATTAACAGAAAGCTCAAATCATGTTGTTAACATAAATATATAACAAAACAAATAAAAATGTAAATAAAGTTAATATAAAACAATATTTTAACAGAAAAATTAAAAAAAATCCTTCATTACTTTATGTCAAATTCAGGTTAAAATAATAAAATTACGTTATGTAATCAAACGACAATTCAGGGTATATTATATAATTCCGGTTATGCTGGCATACTTTTAGGCAGTAATAATAAATCTCGGCCAGAAACAAAT
>NC_060949.1:5172373-5174078 GCF_022045245.1 Lucilia cuprina
ACTCTAAAAATTCGCTGCGACTATCTAAACGGTTATCTGGCTCTTCCAACAGGTCTAATTTTCTAGCTAATTTATAAGCAGATGCATGAGTTATCATATTAGTACCGAATAATACAAAATAAGGTGTCACACCAATAGCTGAATGTACGGCCGATCTTAAAGCGCATTCTATTTCACAGAGATGTAAATCCCAGTCATCTTGATTTGAATCCAAATATGAACGAATAGCTGCTAAAACTGATTGATTTACTCTTTCTGACGCGTTCGCTTGTGGCGCGTAATTTGCTGTGCGAATATGTTCAATTCCAAAACACTCCATCAGTTCTGCAAAATCTTTGCTTACAAATTGTTGACCATTGTCAGAGATAAGTGTTTCTGGACAACCAAATTTATAGAATACTTCTTGTATCAAAAAGTTTATAACATTCTTTGATGATGCTTTAGACATCGCCTTCAACAAAACATATTTCGAAAAATAATCAAGTACAATAAATATGAAGCAATTTCCTCTTTTAGAGCGCACATAGGGTCCTAAAAAGTCTATGTATATACGCTGGAATGGTCTACTTGCATCTGGTTCTTTTCCCATAGGTGGTTTCAAAACGTTGTTGGCAGGCTTACATTCTTTGCATGTATCGCATCGATTAATAAATTCTCTTACCTGAATGTTTAAATGTGGCCAGTAGAAATATTCTCTTATCCGCTTTATCGTCTTTCCTATGCCTCCATGTGCAACATTCGGTGGTTCATGAGCGTTTGCTATAACTTTTTCAGTTAGTCCCAGAGGAATCCATAGTTTCCACGCATGATTTTCTCTTTCGACATCACCGTCATAATGTGTTGTTCTTTTATAAACAAAATTATCAACAACTTTGATATCGGGAAGACTACTATTATTATCTTTGACTGTTTCTATTAAATCCTTATAATCAGCGCTCTCAAATTCTGGTGAAGCTAGATCTATCAATCCTTTGTTAAGTCGCTCAATTTCATCCATCGAATATCTTGACAAAGTATCTGGAACAATATTTTGTGCTCCTTTGCGATGGCGAATCTCGAATGAATAAGTTTGCAGCTGTAAGCTCCACCTTGCAAGGCGACCGCTTAAATCACGTTGAGACATTAACCATTTTAAAGATGAATGATCTGTGATCACTACGAAATTCATAAGCTCTACATATGGACGAAAACGTTTGATAGCAGAGACGACCGCTAAACATTCGCGTTCTGTTACTGAGTAGTTTTTCTGAGAAGGTGTAAATTTCTTCGAAAAATAAGCTATAGGATGCTCTCCATTATCTGGATCTTCCTGAAACAATACTGCTCCCATTCCTACATCCGATGCATCGCATTGTATATAAAATTGTTTATTGAAATCTGGATGCATCAATACTGGGCTTGCAGTCAAACATTCTTTTAATTTATCAAAAGCTAATTTAGCTTCATCAGAGAAAACAAATTTCTTTCCCTTTTTCAAAGTGTCACTGATTGGTGAAGTAATGGTGGCGTAATCAGAAATAAATCTGCGGTACCATCCGGTAGTACCTAAGAAACTGCGTACATGTTTCGGTGTTTTCGGATACTGAAGATTAACAATTGCCTGAATTTTTTCCGGATCAGGTTTTAAAAGTCCTCCTCCGACAATATATCCTAAATATCTCAATTCGCTACATCCAAACTTAGATTTACTAACATTTATGGTTAA
>NC_060949.1:5174178-5175851 GCF_022045245.1 Lucilia cuprina
TACGAGTAGACGATGTTCGATGAATCCGATAAATTAATAAAATATAGTAAATAAATAAATATATATTAAAATGTAGTATTCCGAACTTTAAAGCATATTTTATATTTGGAAAAAAAAGGAAAGTAAAAAAAGTAATCGAACACAACTATTGTTTCTGTGATATTGGAAAATGTTCGACAAATATGTAATGAAGCAATTATCCCATTATGCACTTGACAGCTTCCTAATGGCAGTGTCAAACAAGAAAAAGAAATATCGATGGCCAAGTAATTTTACTCCAGTTATATTAGAGTCAAATTTTTGCAGAAGAAGAATTAGTTCTATATAGACTTTGTATAATGGTTTGCAGAAAAGTAAAATGTGTGTATCTAATAAATATTATTAAATACCAGAAATATACATCGATCGAAAGCAAATGACATAAAATGGGTATATAGAAAATAAACTTGAACATAAAATCAAAACAAAATTTCCATATGGTAGTGAGAATAAGTTCCACTAATATATGTAATTTATATGTGTATCATGTAATTAAGGAGTATTCAATTAAGAGAAAATATTTAATGGATGTATATAAAAGCCATGGAAATCATGAACATTTGTTACGGAGGAGATTATAAAAGAGAATGCGATAATAATATTTCGTAATAAGGAAAATTGAAAATAAGAGGAAATTAATTAAGAGAAAGAAGCAGATATTGCTGAAAATAAACTATGAACTGAATAATGCGGTCTGACATACATACATAGATTTGCAAGTATATTTTAATATACAAGTACACAGGTCATAGGCAGAAAAACACGTGCTTTGTATCAAACATGTTTGATGTAAATTTTGATATTGGTTATAAATATGTACACCTAACTCTCGGCTAACGCAACAAAATACATTTGATCAATATTATAATGTTTTTTAATAATTTATATATGTATATTTATGCACAGCAATTAAATTTCCAAAGGAACTTACCGAAGTTACAAACTCTTCGGAAATTAGTATTAATATGTAAATAATAATTTATCAATCTGCTATTAAATGCTCCAATCATTCACTCACAATGTATCCAATATTCTTTGTTGTATTCGTCAATCGATCAAATTTATTTTACATTTTTACTTTGCCAATTAATAACTTTAAGAAATATTAAATTTTAATTTTTTAAATTATTTCTATTAAATTCAATATTAATAAGTTTTTTGTTCACTAAAATCATTCGCAACGATCTTCACTCAATAGCACCATTAAATGTAATAAAAGCAAAATATACAAAAGCAAACGAACCTGTATATATGTATGTATATTGACGTTTTAATCTTTTAATGGAAGGATTCCCAGTGTATGAGCGATCTCAGAGAGCATATAAACACTTCCAATGTAGAGTATAATCCGGTTCGGTGGATCAAATGTTGAGTTCCAAAGTCAAAACTGGTGGATGAAGAGCAAATAATTGGAAATATGAATATATTTTTGTGGAGTCTCTGAGTTCTGCAAAATTGTTATTAAATTCAGTCAATCGTAATAATACACAACGAGATGTCCAATATGAAAAAGAAATAAAACATATATATTTTTTCTCAGGATTAGAAAGATGTTTATTTATTTATTGGTTATCGAGGAATCTTACCAAGCTGGTTGAAATCTTTAGATCAAGAGAAAGCAAGAACCTTTTAAA
>NC_060949.1:5175951-5205264 GCF_022045245.1 Lucilia cuprina
GTAACATACAAAAATATTGGTCCAATACCCACCTTTAAGTATACCGATCGATTCAGAATCATTTTTTGAGTCGATTAAGACATGTCTGTTCGTCCGTCTGTCCGGCTGGCTGTCCATGTTAACCTTGTGCGCAAGGTACAGGCCCCAATTTTCATGATAATTTGATGAAATTTGGACCATGCTTGTTTTTTGGACATGAAGCCTATTGAAAATGGTTGAAATTGGTCCATTATTTCACCTAGCCCCATACAACCTACCTCCCGATATAAACTTTTTATACCATTATTACTTCAAATATCCTATTATCTTTTTAATTGGTATAAATAAGTTTTATGTAAGTGTAAATGACACTGCTGATCTTCATAATGATCGGCCCTTATTTGACCCAGCCCCCATAAACGTCTAAAATTGATTGTAAACATTTGTATCGCAATGAAACTCAACAAAACTAACTTATTAAAAAACCAAAAAATCACATTTTTTTGTTTTTTAATAAGAAAATTCTAAATTTTTATTTAATTTTGGATTTTGAGTAAAAAAATCTACCTAACCGTAAAATTACATCAAAAAATAAAATTTTTATTGCAATTTGAAAAATTTGTATCTTCGCAAAAACTGAATAAAAAACATTTTTAACTTTTTTAAAAACAAATTTCATGATAATTTGATGAAATTTGAACCAAGCTTGTTTTTTGGCACAGGGACGAAGCCTATTGAAAATGGTTGAAATCGGTCCATTATTTCACCTAGCCCCCATACAACCTACCTCCCGATTTAAACTTTTTATACCATTATTACGTCAAATATTATATTATCTTTCTAACTGGTACAAATAATTTTTATGTAAGTGTATATGACACTGCAGATCTTCGTAATGATCGGCCCTTATTTGACCCATCCCCCATAAACGTCTAAAATTGATTGTAAACATTTGTATCGCAATAAACTCAACAAAACTAACTTATTAAAAAAAATCCCATTTTTTGGTTTTTTTTTATAAAGAAAATTCGAAATTTTGAATTTTGAGTAAAAAAATCTACCTAACTGTAAAATTTCATTTCAAAAAATATTCATAAATTAAATTTTTATTGCAATTTGAAAATTTTCTTCGCAAAAACTGAATAAAAAAACATTTTTATTTTTTTTTAAAGTATTCCACGAACTTTTTTATATACAGTTTTGAAAAATAGACAAAATTACCTTTCCATTGATATATAACATGCCTACCTAATGTTTTTTAAGTGGCAAATTAATTAGGGAAAACTCAACATCTTTTATAGAATTTACCTAGTACCATTATTTTCTTTTATTCTTTATACCTAAAAAATTAACAAGTATTTATTTTACATAAAAATAGTCTTTATTTATTTGTTTTTATAAATTAATATAATTTTGTAAAATAATCGGTATCACAGTAGTCCATATCTAAAAGATAAAGTAAATCTTTAAATTCATGAATATTTTCAAATGCTAACGTTTTGTAGCAAATCCAACGTTTCCTTATGTAGATGAAATAGGATCAGAAGATAGAATCAGATTATTAAAAATATCTTTATTATACCCTACATCACTTTAGTGGGGAGGGTATATTGTATAGAGTATACCAATCGGCTTAGAATCGTTTTCTCCGTCGATTAAGCTATGTCCGTCCGTCTGGCTGGCCTTCTGTCCATGTAAACCTTGTGCGCAAGGTACAGGATGCAATTTTCAGGTGTCATTTCTTTCCAGGGATATAATTCCAAAAGTAATTTAGAAACTTTTGTAGAATACTCTCCAAATTTTGTTGCGTTCACTTTATGCTTGCTATTTATCGCCATTAGAATAATATTGACCTTTTGCAGTAAATCCATACTAATTCTGGTTATTTCGGAAGTAGTTTCAAAATGTTTAAAAAAACGTCTAGCGGTATTACCATCGTTTGTGCTTCCATATCCTGTGAGTGGTTTATCAATATTTAATCCCATCCGCTTTTTAAATTCCTCTTGAATTCTTCGTTTCTCACTGGCTCTCATTTCCATTAACTCCTTATTGTTATTTGCACTTTTGTTTGCATTTTCCGGTATGCTTCTGTACTTTAAATCATATGCTAAATGTAGAAAATGTTCCAGAAATCGTATGCGAGCATGTAGGGGGGATATTCCAAATTGTAATGTTTCCTCATTTATTGATCTTTGCTTGGAAATATTCGAAAATTCTGATTTTTTTCACCACATATGTCTAACGTATCCTTATGTAATGAATTTTTCCTCAATAGGTCACTTTAATAAGCTACCTATTAAAGTGACCTATAGGGGTAAAAATCATTACAGTTTAAAAAATAATACCTGAAAATTTTTTAATATATGTAACAAATTTAAGAGTTAACGTTATGGATGAAAATAATAGTGCTAGGTAAATTTTCTAAAAGATGTTGAGTTTTTCCTAATTAATTTGTCACTTAAAAAACATTAGGTAGGCATGTTATATATCAATGGAAAGGTAATTTTGTCTATTTTTCAAAACTGTATTTAATTTTAAAATTAAAAAATTCGCGGAATACTTTTTTTAAAAAAATTAAAAAATGTTTTTTATTCAGTTTTTGCGAAGATACAAATTTTTCAAATTGCAATAAAAATTTTATTTATGAATATTTTTTGATGAAATTTTACAGTTAGGTAGATTTTTTTACTCAAAATCTAAAATTAAATAAAAAGTTCGAATTTTCTTATTAGAAATCCCGGAATTCCCAAAAAAGTTTTAAAAATCCCAAAAATGGGATTTTTTGGTTTTTTGCCTATTATTTCCATACCAGGGGCGGGGTTATCGAAACCCGTTACAAAATGATTAAGAACATATTGGGTCATATAAAACAGGTCACTATAATTTGATATCGACTATGCGATTTGAGAATTTTTGCTCAAAATTGAATTTTCTATAAAAAATAGGGTTTTTTGGATGGACCTGGTCCCCTCGGTATCAAAAATTTTTAGGTTTTGTTTCATTTATCGTATTTTATGTAAAGTCAGCTTTTCAAAAAGTATAAATTCTATATACATCTTCTTAGAAACTTTTTAGATAACTTAAAAAGAAAAAGATACTTTTTTCCCAAAAAAATGGCAAAAAATCGCCTTTTTTTAATTTTTTAAATTAAAATGCCTATAACTTTGGACTCAGTCATGATTTTTACATAATTCTTTCACTGCTTGATATATAAACTTGTTGTTAAGCGAATAAAAAAAGAAATGGCGAAAATCGGGAATATTTGGACCCGCTATTATCAAAAAACTAAAGTAAGAACGGTAAAAATTTTAAAATTTTAATTTTCAAATGCGAATATCTCCTAAACTATAAGAGATAATTTACTGCTATGACGACATTTTTTATAGTGCTCGATGAGCAGATTCTATATACGATTTTTTTTTTAAATCGGAACTCAAATGAAGAAATAGGATCGTTTTAAAAATTTAACATAGCCGAGGTGTCCTAATTTGAGGACCCCCCGCCGGGCCCCTGGTTGGCCTATAAGGTCCAAATTCAAAACCTAAACTCGACAACACCTCCTCTTTGTGTATACCAAATTTCATTAAAATCGGATTAACCGTTTAGAAGTTACCGAATTATTTCCCTCTTTTTTTTCCTATACCACTGTGCGTTGTTAATTGATTATGTAAAACTTTTTCAAAAACTTTATCAATTATAGGCAACAGCGCTATAGGTCTGAACTTTTCTACTGTACATGCTTTATTATCTTTTGGAACTGGCGTTATCTTTGCAATTTTCAAATTAGCTGGATAAATTGATGAACTGATGATATCATTAAAAATATTCACCAAGTTTAATATTATTAGGTGTTTGCACGTCAAAAGCGCTTTACACGTTATACCATCGTAGCCAGGGCTCTTTTTCAAATCCAGATTTGAAATTATTTCTAATAGTTCTTCATTGTTTGCGAATCTAAAGGAAAAGTGATCATTACATTGACGCAGGGTATATAAGTTGTTACAAGAATCACCTGAAGATTTTATTATTTTACTATTTAAAGTTTCTGGTATTTCAAGAAAATACTTATTAAACATACTACATTTTTGTCTATCATCCGTTATAACATCCCCATTGTCATTCTTTAGTTGTAAGTTTTGCTTCACACTTCTTCCTAAATTTTCATTTAAAAATGACCAGCATTTCTTAGGGTTATTTTGAAGATTCACAAGATTAGCTTGGTAATAATTATTCATGCATATTTTACTAGCAATTTTTATAACTTTGCTCAAACGTTTTAATTTATTTTCACTATTTACATCTCCCTTCTTTCTTCTTGATTTCAAAAGTTTTTTCTTCAACATAATAAGGGAACGAAGATTTTCATTTATCCAGGGAGTTATATGTTGTTTTATTTCAGTTCTTTCGATATTTTCAATTGTAGATAACTTTATACTATTCGAAATTATGTTCGATAACTGCGATGAATCATCAGACGGATTTCCTGTGTGTTGCATTAAATTTATTTGATCTTAAAGATGTACTTGAAAAAAATTGTAGTCACATATATAGTATCGTTTTTCAGTGTATTCAGATTCCGATTTATTAGTATTACTCTTTATTTGACATGAGAGCAAAATGTGATCAGTCATATCACATTTTATAGAATTAATAACAAGATTGCTTAATATATTACTATATAGATGATCAATCGATTTGCCACTAGTTGGACGCGTAACCATTGTATGACAATTTTGGATATCATAATGTAATAGAGTATTTAAAAGATCAGCTGACAAGGTATCATCTAACAGATCAATATTTGCGTCTCCAATTATAATGACAGGTGAACGAGGGTTAATGTTTAACATATTTTCAATAAATAGATAATATGCATTTATGTCACATTTTTGTGACCTATAAAATGTGCAAATTTTTAGTGATTTTCCATTTATTTTAATGCATTGCAAAGATATTTGAATAGCTTCAATAAACTGCTTACTTTCACAGTAGTCAACAACATATTGAAGGTTTTCTTTTATATAAAGAGAAACTTCCACCGTAGCCATCAGATCTACAACAATGAATTGAATTGTATCCAGGAATATTGTATATTTGTTTAAGATTTGAATGAAACCAAGTTTCCTGAACAGCAATAATATTGGGTAAAATTTCAAACTGTGCTATTAATTCTTTAAACTTCAAAAACTTGCCAATGGATGAAATGCTTCTTATGTTTATAGAAATAATATTAAAGGTATTCAAATTTAATTTTTTTATATAATTATCAAAAGATTCTATATTCGAGAAATAATTTGTTTGTGAAATCATAGAAAAGATTAGTTATAAAACAAAAATAAGATAAGATACATAATTTAGACTGGCGACATAAATTGAGATTGTGCTTCTTCATCAGAACAATTAGAATCTTCATCTGGAACTTCTTGTTGACGTTTTGATTTTGACATTCTTATATTTTTTGTTGTGGCTTCTAAAAGTATATTATCAACATCTTCTTCACACTTAATGACTTTGCCCCTTCCAAATGCTACTTTTCTTGCATAAATTCTCCCTCCAGTTGTGAAGATAGAGTGATACCCAATAGATTTCAAAGTTTTTGCATAATTGAAAAGCTCAAGAGATTCTTTGCTTAAATAGTCGTTAACAAAGACGTTTTTTGTACTTTCGTTGTCTTTAAATTTCGACTTAGCAGCCATAAGCTTATCTTTTGACACTTTGGAACTGAATTTCACCACTAGAGCTTGTTTTGGATTAGCAGAATTCTTCTTTTTTAAAAAGTAAGCATCTTCTATGTTAGCTTCTTCTAAATCCACACAAACATTTTTAGATAAATTAATAACAGCTTGAGCTGCACCAATTTCAGTTTCCGCCTTTACACCGCTTATAAGACAATCATTTTTTACGCGTTGATCATTCAACATTTTTACCGAATTCTTCAATGTAATAATTTCATTTTTAAGCTTATAGTTTTCTTTTTCAATTAATTGTATCTTTTTTTTATTTTCATTTAGACTTTTTAAAATTTCATCAAATTTTGATGACATAAAGTTCATAGTGTTTTGCAATTCATACAGCTGATCAAGTTTTTTGAGTTGTGTTTTGATCACTTGCAGTTCTTCTCCAACTGTACTGCTATTGTCAACATTAACACATTTATGACAAACGTATTCTTCTTCTTGGTTTTTCAACAATTGTTCATACTGACGTTTATCTAACTTTGTGCATATTACATGAAAAATTTTTCCACATTTATCACATTCTATGCTATTCTCTTTTTCTTCTTTAACTTCTAATTTGCACTGTCCACAAATTATTATAGTATTTTTTATGCTTCTACGGCTTGTACTAGGCATACTTCTATATATTTGAAAACTTCGCAAATTGTTTATTATGCTTTTAATTCTTTGTTATATTATTTTTATTTAAATAAACGAAAATAAGGGAAGATCTTCTAGAATGTATTTTAACCAACTTCTACTCACTAGAGTATATACAATAAAAAAATATAATTTTATTATGAGCCACGCACAACAACACCTAAATCACCCCACAAACCACCTTTCCCGCCCACCTTTCCCGCCCACATAATACAATTAATTCTTACAACCTACTTATAAGTTAATTCCTAACACTACTTATTTTCTATAAATTAATCTGTCATATCGGTATACATATCCAGAAGGTAATATAAGTCCTTTAAATCTTCCTCGTTTTGAGATGATAGAGTTTCATAACAAATCCATCTTTTTCGCATAGTTGAAAGAACAGGATCAGAAGATAGAAGTAAACTATTAAAAATATCTTCATTCTGTGATTGCCTGGAGCATTTTCTTGAGCTGAATAGTTAAACACGCTTAAAATCTCGATTACTCGCTTCCTGGCTTTTTCTGTTAACTCTCCAAGTGCAAGAATATTCGATTCAATTATTATTTGACCATGACACAATACTTTGTGTACTGTTGGTGTTAGTTCCCTCCATGGATACAGAGATACAAGTAATTTAGAAATTTCAGATGTATATTCCCCAAATCGATTTCCATTAATTTTATGTCTACTATTCAGTGCCATTAAAATAGTCGATTAAAATTGTCGATTCCAGTCATTTTTGAAATAATTTCAAAATCACGAAAAAACCTTCTCGCCGTATGACCGTCATTTGTACTACCGCAACTTGGAAGTGGTTTGTCGATGTTTAATCCCATCTGAACTTTAAATTCTTCTTGGACTCTGCTTTTTTCCGCAGCTCTCAGTTCTTTCAATTCTTCATTATTTTTGATTTAGTAAGATTCATGCCGTTCATTGAAAGAGTTTGATATTCTACCGTTTCTTTTTATAACACCATTATAATCTATGTATGGGTTTAAAGGATACAGATAGCTTTTTTATCTACGTTCTTATCTTAACTAAACAATAATATTCTCTATTATAGTGTCTTAACTGTGTTATTTGAATTCATTTGTTTTTTGTTTTCGAGAATTCTTGAGAACTAATATATGCTACTTTTCCTATCATTATTATTACTGCTACGACAGGGGATAAATCATGTATATGAGATATGAGTACAAATCGTTCTTTGGGGGAATTTTGAAGTCTTTCCTTAATAGATTGGAGGAATTGGAATACATAAGTCATGATTATAATGGCATTGTCCCATTTAGAAAACCTATTCAAAATTTCTTCATCTCTAATCTCTTCATTATTATCATTAGTATTAGTAAACAAATGAAAAAATTTAACTTTATTTTCGCTTCCGGAGGATATTCGGCAATTATGGGCTTACGCCATTCACAGCATCAAGAATTGTGTCAAACTTTTCAGAAGACCAACTAAGGAAAATTCATAACTGTGATGTTGTCTTAATGTGTAAGTGGGGATGTGACGGTTCAGCACTTCCAGAATACAAACAAGCTTGTGGAAGTCGGACATTAACAGACTACAAAAGTGTATTTATGTCATCATTAGTGCCATTACGAATTCGTTCATATTCCCTTAATCCATCATCGTCAAGCATCGGAAATTCATATGGATCAATACAACTCCGGGTTCAAAATATTTTGTAGACCCATTGGATTTGAATATATAAAGGAGTCAAAAAAAAAAAACAACAAAAGATTTAGTGGAATATTTAAAAGATGAAATAAATGCACTGGAGCCCATTTGCATAAAAATAAAGGAATTCTCTATTAACGTATCATCAGCTTAACAATGATTGATGGAAAGGTCAGCAATGCCATAACAGAAACTTCTTCCTTCTGGAGATGCTCAATATGTAATGAGAAAAAGTCGCAATTCTCAAATATAAACAAAAGCAGAAGTATTAAATGAAGAAGTCCTGTCTTTCGGAATTTCACCACTTCATGCCAGAATACGATTTTTGGATTACTTTTTACACATAGCATACGACCTCAAATATAGAAGTGTGCCAGAGAATCTTACTAAATCAACAAAAAATAATGAAGAATTGAAAGAACTGAGAGCTGCGGAAAAAAGCAGAATCCAAGAAGAATTTAAAGTTCAGATGGGATTAAACATCGACAAACCACTTCCAAGTTGCGGTAGTACAAATGACGGTAATACGGCGAGAAGGTTTCTTTACAAAAAATACAAATTTTATAAAAGTAAAAATTGTAAAAATATACTCATGGTGTAGGGTATCATATGGTCGGCCATGCCCGACTATACTTTCCTACTTGTTTTGAATGTAATTGAGATATTGGCTTGAAAATTTTTGTAAAGGGTCGAGAATTTCCATATCTAACTAAAAAAAGATATTAAGGGATAAATATGGACTAAATTTTTGTAGCTATCTGCGACCCTATTAAAATTTTGATATAAATCATAGTTTTATAAATTAAACAAATATGTATTATATGACAAAATCTTTATTTATGAACAAAACCCAATGAAATTTTCAACGCTTGTTGAAATGAGGCAGTGGCAACATTTTCAAAAATAGGACAAGTTTTTTACGCCAAAGCGTTCTGCGTAAAGATACCTTTTAGAAAACTATAAAATTGTTATATGTTCTTACACAAAATTTTATTTTATAAATAAAAGAGTTAAGGCACATTTTTGGCAAAAAACGGCAAAAATCTAGAATTTTTTGAATTTTTAAATTAAAAAACGATTATTTTTGGATCTGTAAATGATATTGATCTGAAATTTTGTATTTTATTGGAAATTTTGTTGTCTAACTAACAAAAAAAATTGAGTCCATTTGGTCCAAAATTACGCCCGGTATTCAAAATAAGGCGGACCAAGGTATGGTAAATTTTGTATCACTAAATTTTTAAATGCCTATAACTCGGATATACAATGTTATAGTCTTTAATAAAATAATTAACTAAATCATTTTTAAAAATTGTCCAAATATTTTATTCAACACAAAATGTATGTTCTGTCATACTTGATACTAAAATATGAAAAAGATGAAATTAAAGGACACAGGTTTAAATGAACATATTTTTGAATGTAATTGAGATATTGGCTTGAAATTTTTTGTAAAGGGTCGAGAATTTCCATATCTAACTAAAAAGGGATAAATATGTAAAGGAATAAATATGGACTATATGCGACCCTATTAAAATTTTGATATAAATCATAGTTTTAGAAATTAAACAAATATGTAATATAAGACAAAATCTTTAGTTATGAACAAAACTCAATGAAATTTTCAACGCTTGTTAAATTTGTCATCTTACAAATAAGAAAATGCAAAAAAAAATTGAAAAGGTCAAAGGGCATCCCGCAATTTTCAAAAATAGGAATGAAAATCCCAAAAATGGGATTTTTTACATTTTTGCCCATAGGGTCCACATTTCTTTCAGGGCTGGGAAAATACTTTTGGAGTAAATAGAAAATATATTGAGGTTTTCAAAACTACTTTCCGTTTTCTGATCCCAGCTTTGGGATTTTAGAACATGTCGCCCAAATTTGAAGTTTGGATAAAAAATAGGTCATATTCGGAAGGACGCAGTGGCAACATTTTCAAAAAATAGGACAAGTTTTTTACCCCAAAGCGTTCTGCGTAAAGATACCTTTTAGAAAACTATAAAATTGTTATATGTTTTTAGAGAAATTTTTATTTTATTAATAAAAGAGTTAAGACACATTACTTCTTGATTATACCACCTGCCTGTCCCTGAACTTTCAACCTAAGATAATACAGCTTTTGTACGGGAGGGATTCGTGGTTTATCTATGTTCACTGCTATGAACACGGAAGGTTGACCATTCCTCATAACCACCATTAAAGTTATCGGTATCTCATGATGGGACTCTAACTTGAGAAAAGCTGTCTTCAGAGATAGGGTTTAGGTAGTTGAATTGGAGAACTTGTAATAAAGGTTTTCTGTAGATCTAGAATCTTAGCTTTACATTTATGAAATGCTTTCGTACAGGAAAAGTATTTTCCTTTAGCTGATTCTAAAAATTCTTTTTCCAGCTTATTATCAGTGCATAGGGATCTATATGATCTTTGAAGGTTAGACCATCGATCATTTAAATTATGTAGATTAACTTCTAACAAGGAATCCGTAAGTTGGTCAACCGGGATGTTGTCAAACTCAGAGCAGAATGTGATCAAATCATCTGAATCAAAAATGAAATCGTTTGCCATATTTAAGGAGGCTTGAGAGGATCGTGGTTATAAAAACGAATTTTAAACGTTTACTGTTTCAAAGCTATTCAAAATATAAGATTGTTTAGATATATTCGCTTGAAGTTTCTAACCCAATCTAAAAACCAATAATGCCTAAGACAATATGTAAGTTTGGATGAAATGAAATATGCGTTTTGATATAAAATAATATGTAAGCAATCGGACTGTTTATGTATTATATTTCCAAATTAAAGTGTTTGCTGGGATTTTGAATTTTGAAGAGTATTAAGGGTTGAAACTATTTGATATAAAGATCATATTTTTAAATTTATATTATAAACAAATTTATATGATTTAGTTTGTGTTAATTTGCCGATCAGAAAGAACATTTTTTGAGATTTTGACAAATACGTTAAATAAGTAAACGGGGTTTAGTTTTGGGGGGTTGAATATTTTTATTTGTACAAAGTACAACCTTTTGAGTTGGTCTCTAGATGCACACTAAACTAGTTACAATATTCCTTCTCTCTTGTAGTAGCAGAACAGATGAAACAAAAGCAACGAGTAAAATAAAAAAATAATAAAAAACTTTCCATCCTCTCACTTTATTCACGGATCTTTAATTAGATGCTCTTAATATACATATAAATATAAAATGAAACTTCACATATAAACATCCTGGCCTCTTTGATATATTATCAACTTAAAACGACTTAACAATTAAAGTATTAATAACAGGGTAATTAAAAAAGTATATAATAATTCATTATATAATTAATAAGAACAATTCAGATATTTCAAAGTTATACAAATTCAAATTGTGGAAAAAGTAATGTACTTAAGTACATTCGTTTTACTTATTTGCTGTTAAGATATATCAAAATGGATAAAGATAAGCAATGGGATAGCTTCTTATACTCCGAATTTTCCAATAATAACCCAGCCTAAAACACTGTCCTGTGCCATTGGAGTGCCAACTGATTCTGATCTTAACGGTTATATGGACTATAGGGTCTTCATAAAACCGAGGCCTCAACTTAATTTTACACCACCGCTCTGTCCCATTTCCTTCTGTAGGTACAAAATGACGCTTCTTATTATTGTTACTAAGTGTTTTTGTTGGAGTTTTGATTTGTTGTTCAGAATGTAATGAATTGTCAAAAATTTGGCTGTTAACGTTTTTACTTAAAATTGAAGTATTTGCTACTGTTGCATCCGCTTTATTTGTTATCTCATTTTTTATTTGTGATAATTTTTTTTTATTTATTTCTTTGCTTAACGTTAAATTATCTAGCAATGAGGAATCTGATTGTTTCGTAAGTGTGCTATCGAGCGAAGGTATTTCATCGGCAGGAATTGCTCCCTCTTGATACTGAAGACGCTTGGAAGCAAAGTTTAATTCCTCTTCTTTGTGCAGTGATTCCCCGACTTTGTTTTTCACGAACAGTTTCCGCTTTCGTAAATGATTTCTAAAAAAAAAAAAAAATATTTATTAGAGTCTTATGAATGTTTATACCAAATAAGCTAGAGTTGTATTCAACTATGCCGTTTCTTAAATTCCTATTAGCCAATTTTATTCTTATAGCATAATTGAAGATAACACAATAATATCTAAACAATTCTTAATTCTTTTATCATTTTTTATTTTTGATACGACCAATAACTTTTTAACGTTGAAAAATAACATCAATATGGGCCGATTCGAAAAAAAATTGAGGAGGTAAATAATAGTTAGCTTTCAGTCATATTCAATAGACTATGTCTTGTCCGAAAAGCGCGAATCCTAATATATATTAAAAAATTTCTTTTTAAGTTTGTTTATTTGTTTGTGCGTCAATCACGCCAAACGAATTAACCAATTTTCTTCAAATTTGAAACTTAGACATGGAAGTGTCAATAGGTTACATATCTTTCTGAAAATTGATCTAGAAGGGGTAAAAAATTAGTGAAATCGACGAAAAACGGGACAATATTGTAAGTTGGCAGTGTTATTATACATTTTCTGCACATTTTTAGCATAAGTTGTAAAAGTTTGGCTAAAAGGGGTAAAAAAGGAAAAATGGGAAAAAGTACTGTTTTTGCCCTTAATAAGTGATTTTTGTCTGTTCTAAAGCTAAATACTTTCGATTTAGCTTTTAAAGTATATTGGGAAAGATTTGTTACGAATGTTGGACCAGGGGGTGGAATAGGCATGTGGGTAATTCAAACTTAACGGGTAATTATGTGCAGTTTAGGTATGTTTTCGGAAATACGCAAATACTTGAGAAGTATTTTGCTGTAATCAGTCAATAGATATATTTTAGAAAAATTAAATTAAAATGGGTAAAAAGGGGGAGTTTCGTGTTTTACATAAGGTCCACATATAAATGGCTGGGCCGAATTTAAGAAATTTTAAACAGCAATATATATTTACTTAGAAGTATTAATTAGTTATATCATTATTCCAAAAATCAAAAAGGGACAAAATACGGAACGCGATAAAACTATTTTTTTTAATGAATAAACAAAAGTAATTTCTACTTATATACATGATTTTAAAATGTAATAAACTAAAAATGTACAGATAAAAGGAACGAATTTTGTTGTGTAATCATAAAATGATATAAAATTTTTGAATTTGTGTGAATTTTGAATATTTTTGACAAATTAAACTGCAAAGGAAATATTTTTATTTTTGATTCATTTTTTGATGCAATTATGTCTTATTATGACCACGACTCTTGGAAAGCATTAATATGTATTTTTTAAACATAAATCAGAAAGGGGATAATTAGTACACACATTTTCTCTGCGTCAATGAATATTATTTATTCTAATGAACCTTCACACGAGCAATCAAGTAATATGTAGAAGGATAAGGATGGATCGATATGTAATGAAACCTTACTACATTGAGTTCAATACTGATGGACAATTTGACATTCGTATGACTTTCTTCGTTGTATTACATCAGGGATGTATTGTTATGTAAACTCAAAAAAGTGAAAATGCATACTTAAAGTGTGATCGTGTGAAGGCTCCTTAAGGAAGCACATATATTTTGATTTTAGGTTTCTCAATTTTTAGTAAAGTACCTTTTTAAATCAAAAATAATAAAAATTCGAAATCATAAGTATTAATATTTTTTATTGCTTTGTTGCTAATTTTAAAGGTAATTTTTTACCACTCAAGAATTTTGAAAAGGGAGAAATGTGTGGTTTGGTAAATTTTGTAAATGATGTTCTAAATTATATAGATTGAATGTAGCTTTAAATTAATTAACATATTAATTTCAGGGGTAAAAAGCAAAGACAATATTAATTGATCTTTAGATTTAATATTACAAATCATTTAAAATCCCGGCAACGCCGGTTACAAAAAACTAGTATATCATATTCCTTAAAAAATAGCGGCTAAGGTTTACGTGTACAGTCAGACGGACGGGCAATATTAAATCAATCAAAGAAATTAACATTTGCAGTTTTCAATGAAATAAAAAATTGTTACCTTGTTCTACGTTCCTGTTACCCGTAAATTAAAGCTTATATAATTCATTCTTCTTATGTAAAAAAAACTTAAATTTAATAAAAGTCTTATATATTCTATACATTTTTTAAAATTTTTTTCAAAAATGTTTTGGCTTATATTTACTTATAATTCTCAAAATGAATGAACTAAAAGTTTTAGAAAAAGGCTAATAAAATTATAGACTAATGGAGTTCTCTTCAATATTACAAGAAATAAAGAGACCTAGTTTGTTAAAACTACTTTATGTTTTGTATATTTTGCAAATCTCCAATGCAGCTCGTTTCGAAATTATTTTTATTTTGATTGACATTATATAAATGTTGACCCAGTAAAAAAAAAAAATAATATCATAATTTACAAACGAACGACATATTAAGCACATCTAAAAATGCAATTAAATATTTTTTGCTTTTATAAACCAAACATTTTCTTACAAATAAAAACCAAAGTATTACGTGAGGAAATAGATGTAGAAAAGTCATGAGTATTACGCCAATTTAATTCCCAAAATGTTTACATGGATGTTAAAGTTACTCGTGCAAATATTAAGATTCTAACTGTAATAGTTTTCAAGATAGAGGAATTTTCCGTTTATTTTATATAATAATCCCACTTTTTGTGCTAAATAATTATGTTGACACTAAATTGGCTCCGACAAAATTTGAGTAATCTAACTGTTATATTAACTCAAATATACCTATCGACATACAGGAATATGCTGTGAAAATTTAAAGAAAATCATGAATTTAAGAATTGCAAAATATATATTATAGTACTCTGAGGCCCTAAAAGTACCCTCTAAAATATTTTTGATACTGAAACAAAATCTATTTTTCCATCCCTGCTATACATGGTTGCAGTAACTTTCAATTGATATTTGGAATGCTATGTTTTGCATGCTTTTATTATTAAGCCCCACAACTGCATGTTTGAAATAGATCAGTGAGATTGCATAAAACGCCTATGTTGTAGTGAAAAAATTAAATAATAATACAAGTAAGAATTATATTTGACCATGAAGAATCTAATATACCCACCATCAAATCATTGCCGTAAAAGAATTCTTCTCTATTAATAAACTTTGGCATTTGTTAGGTCACCGTACAATAATGACTAACATTATTATTTTGTATTGTTTTAATTTTTTAATTGTTCAAAGTTTTTGCTAACTAATGTCACCAGAGTATGACAATAAACGAAACATTTCGCAATGTTTGAAAAGTTTTGTTAACCTCGTGTCTATATTAGACTAATATTTATCACGACACTTTGTTTATGTTAATGCAAAGCTGATTTTCAGAGTAGGAAGAGCGTTCAAATTGATTTCTCTCTCGAGTGATATTAATTCGAGCGAAAGAAATTGTTTACTTTCTTGTGAATTTATCTTTTTTTCTCGTGACTTTTAAAAATAAATCTCACGAGTGATATTTAAATTTAAAGAGCAGAAAATAAATTTCTCTCATGTAACGAGTACAAAAGAGTATTTCATGAGTTTTATAATATTGTAAATCTTAAGAAAATGAAAATTAACTTTTTAAGTTAAGCATCACCACTGACTGCCACGAAATACTGCATAGATAAGCGAGTACATAATGTGTATTTTTACCGCTGGGTATGTACGTACATCCTTCTTACTAAATTTATTTTTTAACACCGCCATTAAAGCGGTTTTCGTGCACACGTTTTCTGTATGTGAGTTTTATTCAAATTCTATTCATTTTGATATCTCTTGTGAGAAAAATTAAAAAATAACAAATATAATATATATATATTATATATATATATATATATATATATATATATATATTATATATATATATATATATATATATATATAATATATATATATATATATATATAAATATCGCTCATGAAGTGAACGCAAAAAGTGAAGAGTTTAAAAATATAGATCTCGCGAGATTAAAAATAAATCTCGTGAAACTGAGTTGTAAAACGAGAGAAAAATACCTACTCTACTGATTTTATCATGACAACTCATAGATAATTTTATTGAAATAATACTATACTCCATAAAAACGATTAAAATGAAATGCACATTTTATAAATTTCACTAAAACTTATGTTAAAAATCAATTTTAATTGCACAAAAACAAATTTTACAATAAAATGACGTTTGTTATAAAGAAAACGTTGTCTAAACAATTGTTTAGACAACACTGTCATAACAACGTTTTAACGCTAATAAAATACAATCTGTACTTGCAAATCTTTAATCATGATAACAATTTGACATTTAATGAGACGCCTATAAAGTATCTTCCGATTTTTTATAAAAAAATTATTTTTGTTTTAAATTTATTTTAAAATTATGCCATTTTCCTTTACAGCTTCTATGAAAAGGAAAATTGTCAGTATTAAAACTGTATGAAGTAAATTTACCACAATTTTTTAATCCGTTTCTGCCATTTATATATTAAGACTTTTCAGACGTCTGTTCTAAAAAATCATAAACATTTATTATATTATTTATTATAACAATAAAAGCAATTTTGTTCAATTAAAAATAATAATTTTTATTAAAAAACACATATTTATTTCTTTACAGTACGAATAAGTTAAAAAGGAATCATGAGTGACCAGAAAAAAATGCGTACTGAAATTATTAAATATTTTCAACTAAACCCAACTTGGTCTTACAAAAAGTTGGCCAAGCATACAAAGGTCTGCCGTCAAACTTTTTTCCAATGTTATTAAACCGTACCGGGAGAACTTGTCTCTGACAAAATTCATCAATTTATATGCAGTAGTTTTTGTAAAAAGTAAAAATAAATATGTGAAAAATCGCCATTTTTTCGAGGTTGTCTTACATTTTTATTCATAGCTCTGAAACTATTTCACCGATCTTGCTGAGATGAATATTAGTGTTACAAACGGAATGACAAACTGATATATACCCTCTATCACCACTGATGGTGGTGGAGGGTATAAAAAATATATTAAATGTGTATTATTTCAAATAAACAGGCATAAAATGGACATATTTAATTTCTTCTTCTTTTAAATTTTAATGTTTTTAAAAATATGTTTGCCAAAGACAATTTGCATGTTATAAATGTATTAAACATGTTCAGATTACATAAAACTCTTATTAGAAACTTGAATGGAATTTACCACTTTCAAAAACAATTCTCTAAGTTAAAGTGTGTTAAAAACATGGAATAGTCAAAGGATCACATATAGTAATGCTTAAAGCCATTGGAATGTGGAGTCATACTACTTTCAAATTGACAGTTCAAACATATATTAGTAACATTTTACTTATTAGAAAATCCATAATTTAACATTGATGTTTATTACTTTGTGAAATGATTCCTACGGCCTTTTCAATAACAGCGCTTTTGAGGTTTTAATATTTTTCTGATTGGCGTTATCATCCAATTTAATTTATTCTCTTGGGTCACACAAAACACTTGTAGTAAATATTAAAAAACTTCTAAATTACTGAGCTAAAGGTGAATGATGCGAAATAATAAATTAAAATCATAATAAAAACTTCATTCATACGTAAATAAAACCAAAATACCCGTAAAAATGCGTTATTCGTACTATCGAACAGAAAAATTGTGACTTTATTCGTACTATCGAACAGAAAAATTGTGACTTTATTCGTACTATAGAGTAGACAATGCAACAATTTTGCCATTCGTAATAAAGAGGGTACGTACTATTGGACGTCCACTGTATATATTACATATACATTTATTTACATGAATTGTTATACTGTGTTTCCAACTCTGAAGATATTGTGAATTATTTATATTCCACAACTAATGAATTTTGTAGTTTGTAGTTTACAAAGTAATGTAGTTTTTGGACAATTAGTTTTTTATTTTTTGTACGACATCCTTTCCCGTTCCTTAGAACGTATCCCTTTAAATACACATTTCCCTCAACCACCTCCTTGTTTTTTAAAATTTAACCCAAACTCGTTCTGTGTCTTACATATTTTCCAATAGGTAACCTACATCTCGTTAGGTTACAAATTTCTGTTTTTTTATCTATGTGAACATTAAGAGAATTGGGAAATTGGGGTCTTGGCACCATCCATATGAATTAAGTACAAAATTTTGTACATCTGCTAAACTATTACATTATAAAATGTTTTTATAGATTAAATTAAAATATTTATTTATGTTCTGGAAAATTGCCGAAATAATTTGCGTAGCATCTCCCATATTTTACAAACTGTATATGAAAACTATTGTAGGAAGAATCTTCCACTATAGAGTTAGACATAATTTTCTGCAGTTTTAAATGCATAAACTTCAAAACTTTCAATATTTATACGTAACCACCCGTTATAGCTTCCAATATTATATATAGTCTTCGGATCAGTTCTTCATGAATTCCTATGAATTTCGATACAATTTTCGTTAATGATAGAGTTGGATTTCGCCATATCGTTTTTGTTTTTATACCCACCATGAAAAAAGAGGGTATATTTATTTTGTCATTCCGTTTGTGACACATCGCAATATTGATCATAGACCCACAAAAATTATTATAAATTCTAAGACGATCTAGCCATTTCTGTCCGTCTGTCTGTTACTTTAACGGAAATTACTAGCTTAAAAATAAGATTTTATCGCTGAAATATAAGGGAGTTTCTTACGAGCAAAAATCTTTTTACAGAATTTATGAATTTAACGCACATTGCTGGCTTAAAAATGCGAATATGGGAAAATGTTTTGATATTCGATACATAAGTAAGTTTCTTACAAGCCATAATCTCCTAATAATATCAACCTTATGTTTATAGGAGAGCATTCCATTTACTGCACGCATAGAAAAAACATAGTTCGGCATGGTTAGGACAACTATTATATGTTATTTGTAACAATATTTTGTTGTCATAACCAAACAATTGTTTTTATACCCTCCACCACCATCAGTGGTGATAGAGGGTATATATCAGTTTGTCATTCCGTTTGTAACACTAAGAAATATTCATCTAAAACCCAACAAAGTATATATTCTTGATCCTTATGAAATTCTGAGTCGATCTAGATATGTCCGTCTGTCTGTATAAAGCAATGAATGTTTATGTTATATTAAAAATAAAAATAAAGAATTAAGTTTTACCTGAAGTTAGGTAAAACTTATTTTTTTGTGAAAAATAAACATAAAAAAGTACAATGAATATTTGTTGCGAATGGATAATTCTACTCCGGCGGAGTAATTTTCAATATTTGGCCATAATGTAGCAGCCGCCGGACGGGTAAATACCTTATATGGATTTTTTTATATAAAGCGTTCCGGAACAGACTTTTTTAGTTAATCTGTTTATCTACATAGTGTATATATAAAACAATATTGTTTATTTTGTTAACATTTAATAAATTTCAAAAATTGGGCCATAACGTAAAAGTCAGTTGCCAGTCAGTCAGTGTTCGGGAAGAGATTTTTTTTAGTTAATCACGTTAACCACACAATTTTAATATAAAATATAAAACAATATTGTGTTATATGTTAACATTTAATAGAAAAAAATATATTTTTCTTAAATAAAATATTTGTATACATACCAATTAAGTATGCCATTATTTAAATAAAATGATATTTTTTACATAAATAATTCAAAATATTAACGAAGTTTTTCTCCGTTTAACGGACATTTTTAAATATAACAAGTATGAATGTATAGTCGGCGTAGCCGACCATATAATACCCTACACCTGTCAGTATGTATGTTAAAAATGGGGATTATTTAAAAAAATAAAACTTTTGGTTTGTTTTTTAACTTTATTTCGGAGTATTTTTACTTTTATTTTGGCAAAAAAAGAGGCTCAAAGGGCAAAAATATGGCCCTATCCTTAAAAATGTTGGTAGAGGGAGTTAAGTCTTCTTCAATATTATTTATGTAGAATTTAAAAGTGTTATTAGTTTTTGTAAGTGAATTTTGACCTTTAAGTCATTTTCTGAAGGGGAGTTTGTATGGGGGATAGGGCCAAATGAAGCCCGATCATGATTCTAAGCCGATTGGTATACTTTAAGGTGGGTATAGGACGAATATTTTTCTATGTTACAAACATCAGCACAAACCAATATACCCTCCCCACTAAATGAAAACAATAACAAACTTTCTCAGCTACGGAAACCAGGCGAATTAAGAAAAAAATTTATCAGCTGATTGAATAAAACCACCTTATGTGAATTCGCCTTGGGCTCTGGTGTATAGAAAACACACGGGCTATAGCTAGGGGCATTTACAAAAACAAAAGAGTACCAAGCGCCTAGGGCATCCTTGATCTAAAGTCAATTTTTTAGCTCATACAAAACTTGTTTATGTGAAATTTCATCGTTGTAGTCGTATTTAAGTGTTAAAGGCAGTAATTTTCTAAAGGAGAGCTTTTATGGGGGTCACTTACAGACAGATCCCCATAAAATTTGATAGATAAGTTTTGTCTAGCACAATCGCATTTTTAAGTCGGTAATTAAAGTTCATGTCATATTTTGAAGGGAAGCTTATATGGGATAATTATATATGCTCAAAAAATTTAGTAGATAGGTTTTGGCTCATACGAAACTGGTTTATGTCGAACTTCATCGCAGTACTCACATTTTTGAGTTAATAATGAATGTTAGAGTCATTTTCTGAATGAGGTAGGGTTTAGTTATGGATCCATGATCATAAAATATAAGAAAATTATTTCTGTATACGCTTGATAATGAAAGTCATTTTCTGAAGGGGATCTTATATGGATCGAGTGGTTAATTGTGGACCGATCCTTATAAAATTTTACAAAATGATATAAGTTCCTATAAAATATATATTTCTGTCGAATTTTACCGCTATAGATGATTCTTATACACAATTATGAACTTTAAAGTCCTTGATCTAAAGTCAATTTTTTAGCTCATACAAAACTTGTTTATGTGAAATTTCATCGTTGTAGTCGTATTTAAGTGTTAAAGGCAGTAATTTTCTAAAGGAGAGCTTTTATGGGGGTCACTTACAGACAGATCCCCATAAAATTTGATAGATAAGTTTTGTCTAGCACAATCGCATTTTTAAGTCGGTAATTAAAGTTCATGTCATATTTTGAAGGGAAGCTTATATGGGATAATTATATATGCTCAAAAAATTTAGTAGATAGGTTTTGGCTCATACGAAACTGGTTTATGTCGAACTTCATCGCAGTACTCACATTTTTGAGTTAATAATGAATGTTAGAGTCATTTTCTGAATGAGGTAGGGTTTAGTTATGGATCCATGATCATAAAATATAAGAAAATTATTTCTGTATACGCTTGATAATGAAAGTCATTTTCTGAAGGGGATCTTATATGGATCGAGTGGTTAATTGTGGACCGATCCCTATAAAATTTTACAAAATGATATAAGTTCCTATAAAATATATATTTCTGTCGAATTTTACCGCTATAGATGATTCTTATACACAATTATGAACTTTAAAGTCATTTTCTGAAGAGGACTTTATAATGGAGTTTGATCAATCCTTATTAAATATTGAAAGGAGATATTTTTTGATGTTGTATATAAAAAGGCTAAATTTAGCCTTAACAAGTTATTCGGCTATGCCGAATCTTAAATACCCACCACTATCTAATTTTTAGATAACTTGTCAAAATGTTTTTTCCGTATTGAGGGTACTTACATTTATGCATAAATATGTTAAAATAATTTTAATTAGGTCCAAAAAAATGTATATTAATAGGACAGTTCGAAAACATTTTAATAAAATGATTTATCTATACACAGAACATACTTATTTCGAGTTTTACCCGAATATAACGTAATAAGTGGTATTACGTGATATTCAAAAGTATACCTTATATGGAAACTAAGACAACTGGGCTTATCTGAAAAAATTCCGTAGAATGATTTATATATACAAAATACACATTTATATCGACCAATTAGAAAAAATTGCGTATAATGATTTATAGCCAAAAAATGTAAGTCGCATTTTACTACAATAAATTTATTAATTATTATTAAATATGTGTCGAATTTTATCAAGATAACTTTATTTGACAATGAAATATGTGCGTTGAACTGATTTTGGATATGGGAGATATGACCAATTGTGGACCGACTGAGATCTAAGTTGATAGTATGTTATTTTTATATTTTCATGCGTAAAATTATGTGTTGATACCGATTAATTTGGGGAAGATATAATTGATAAACTAATTTCCGGGAAAATATTTTGTATGATTACTACGGGAAGATTTTGACCATAATTGATCACTGCCTCCAAAGGAATAATTTGTGACAAAATATGTCTTAGGTAGTCTTCAAATTTAACGTGAGCGTGTTTAAGGCAGACAAACGGACTTAGCTATATCGACTCAGAATTTCATAAGGACCTGGAATATATATATATATATATATATATATATATATATTATAATATATATATATATATATATATATAATATATATATATAATATATATATATATAATATATATATATATATAATATTATATATATATATATATATATATTTATATATATATATATATATATATAATATATATATAATATATATATATAATATATATATATATATATTATATATATATATATATATATATATATATATATAATACTTATTCCAAATTTTATATTGATATCTTTACTTAGTAATGAGGTATGCGCGTTTAAGTTAAAGGGATGTGAAAGCAAATGAAGATAACATTGAGTGCGACAAGTGTGCTAAGATATATAAAATCAATTTATGAATTTAGTAAACAAAGAGAATGTCGCTTATTTTTGTGATCTCTGTAAGGAAGGAGGTGGAATTGTAAATGAGGAATCATAGTAAATTAATAAAGTAGTGAAGTCCCATGTTGTACAACAAAATTTTGAACAAACAACATGTATTTTGTTTATGAAATAATTCAATATTGTGTCAAAATAAAATTTAACAAAAATTTCCTTTAACAACAATGTGAACAAAACATAAACAAAATATTACTTTTAAGTTGAAAATATTAAGGATTTAATTATATTATATATTATACAATTTATAACACTTTTAAACTACTTTAAACCCACTTATAATTCACTTTTCAACTTTTAACAAATAGCAAAACACCATTTAAAAATGGCGACATAAATAAACAATGTTTTTCTTGTTTTTCTGTTTCGCGTCTTACTATAATTTTTCAGACGTTCCGCGTAGGACAATATATAGTTTGGATTTGTGTTAGTTGTTTTAGATTTGTCGGTTTCGGTTACGGCATGTTTCGGTTCGAACATGCCGCCCCAGCTTTCACCATGTTCGTCTATTTGTTTCCCGAGCATTTCAGACATTTGGGTGTGATGACGTTTTTGAACCCACATTTGCAACAAAATAGGTTACGTTGTTTGGAATCGCATTCAACAAATGAGTGTCCAGGGGTCTTACAGTTCCAACAAATTACACTGGAAATAATCCATGCTCAACTTTACGAAAAAAATTTCGTAACTTCTATTTTCGTAATATTTACAAAAATTTCGTGAATAATACGAAATATTATTTAATTAAACCCTTTTATATTTTTACGAAAGTACGAAAACCTATCGTAATATTTTCTTCTTAAATTTTAGCGAAATTAAACATAATGATATTTGTTATATTATGATTAAATAAAACTACAAAATTTTTATAAAATTTAAGAAAAAGTATAATATTATTCTCGAATTATTTTCATAAAAAAATTAAAAATTGTGTGGAGAATAATTTTAAACTAAAATTAGAAAATTTATTTTAAAATGGACAAAAATGTTTGAATAAATTAATATTTCGTAAATTTTACCATATGCATTCAAAATTTCCTTTTTTCAATTTATGTAAATTAATTTTTTCAAGAATATTTTGCATTATACTAAAATATTTCTTACAATTTCGTATATATTACGAAAGAATTTCGTGGTGCGAAACAACGAACGATTTGTACAATGTACGACATTTTTCGTATATACTTAGCATGGATTTTTTTCAGTGTAGTTGTCTGGCTGGTGGTAGGTTCATTCTCAGTGTCTCTATGTTATGTTCAGATTTTGATGGGACTTCATTGATCTCGAGTTCATTTACTCTGCGAGTGTTGTACTGCCTATGTTTATTCCGTTTGCTTAAGTTCCTTTCAGCACGCCTGCACTCTTCCACTAAATGATCGAAACTATTAATGGGAATTGGATATATCAATTGATATATTCCGTCTTTTAAATTGTCTTTAACAATGCGGACAAGTTCGTCTTCTCTTACTCCACGGTTGAGCTAGGTTTTCAACGCAATAATTTCACCAATAAAAGCTTCTGAAGATTCGGAAGGAATGTTGTCTGCGCTCCATAATACATCTCTGGATCTCATAATGGCTTTCAAACCGTCTGAATTTTTTAATTATGTGAATTTTTTTAAAGGGTTTTCAAGTCGGAAAGTCCAAAACCATTCATAGGCACTACCAGTCAAGAGGAGGTGAAATCCTTTATAGTCTACTTGCTTCATCTAGTATACTCATTTTTTGTACATACATTTTAATTTGAAATCTTGTTTCTATGTGAAAAAATTATCATTCTTATGTTCATCGATTACATTATGTTTACAAATACTTCCATTTTTCAGTAATGCAATTTAATCTTCAAAATTGAAAAAAGCCAAATATTTTTTCAGTGCATTTTCATTGAAAAAATGCCAATAGTGGGTGTGTAGTGGCGATTTTTTTCATTTTCCTATCTATACGCCGGTATATGTTATAAACAGACAACATATAACAATGAGAGAGTTCTTTTTAGGATTATTTTTTATCCGATCGCTTTTGTATTCTATAAATTACGCTTGTATTCATAGAAAATTCTTATTTCGTTTTAATGCACACTATAGTTAAAGCACACTTTAGCCTTAAAAAACATAAATAAAATTGTGATATTCATAACAAACAATAAACCTAAATTAACAAATGTGCTTTTTGTTCTTTATCTTGGCAGCACTGTATAATTTGGCTGTAATTTTATGTGTTTGTGTTGCGTACTATTAGGATAAAATATTCGTTGATTCGGTTTTCTTAATATTATGTTTGTTTATCATACATTTTTGGCGATGAAAATGAACTTTTAAGAAAAACACGTAAGAGTTCTATATTCGGCTGTGTATTGATGATTCGGATTTCGCCGATATCTGGGGTCTTCTAAAAACTGATTTCAACAAACACACAGACGGACAGACAGACGGACATAGCTTAATCAACTCCGCTATTATTACAAATTACAAACGGAATGACAAACTTAGGTATACCATTCTCACAAAGGTGAAGGGTATAATAAGTATATATGTATATGGATAAAACAAATGTTTATTTAGTTCAGATGTAAAAATTTAACATATAACATATAATTTTAAATTATTATTTAACGTATACCAATAACAAATATTTTGCAACAAAATAAACATTACTTTTGAACATTTTCTTATTTTCACTTTTTTTCTTCCAATTTTTGATAGATTATTGCAAATATTGATACATTTCTTTGATATTTGACCAATTTGACCGCCGGTGAATATTTTTTGAATTGGTATAACACTATAATTAATATTTATTTATTTATATATTTATTTATTTATTTATTTACAAAGTTTATAAACATAATTAATTATGTATATAAAAAAAACAAAGGCACTAACAACAAAGGTTTTCGACCTAAAGTGTGATTATTTAAATATAATTATATAAATTACAATGTTTTAGGAGTGTATGTACAGCTTTTATGTTTTCAACATTAATTGTTTTAAGTAGATCAGGAAAGCATCCCAGCAGTTCGACAAAGAGTCAATGCATACGAAAGATAGTAGTTTCTACTAATAGTTAACCACCTGGATGATCGTAGTTCGTACGTTTTGAGTCATTCGTCACGAATGTACCCTTTGTAATCGAGAATGAAGACGGTCGTCACTTTAGTGCCCCCTTTGTAAGCGGGAGCTTACAAACTACTTACTTCCGAAAGTAGTTATTTTACCCATCTTTTGGAGAAATGATTATTACTTTCTACTAATATGCCACCATCTGGTTGACTCAAATTTATAACTTTTGGGTCAATCGTCACATTATTGTCCCATAGTATTCTGGAGAGTAGACACTTGAAATTTTTAAATTTTAGTTCCATTAATATCTTACCACCTGGCAGACTCCAATTCGTATGTTTTCGGTCTTTCCGAAAACATACGAGAATGAAGACAGTCGTCACTTTAGTGTCCCCTTTGTAAGCGAGAGCGGAGGCAATCGTCTCTTTACTGTCTCTTTGTAGGGTGTAGAGTGACGATTGACTTCCTCGTAGGACAAGCCCATGTAAAAATTTTTGGTCACCTGGGTAGTCAGGTGGCTAGGTGCCACACACAAGTGGTAGGTTAAGTGGTCAGTTCGGGACTGTCCCGTCGAACTGCTGGGATATTTTTGGAATATATGTATCTGTGTTTGTTTAACGTAGTTGCAGTTAAAGATTAAATGATGTATATCTAATGGGGAAACATTGTTGCATAAGTGGCATTGATTTTGGGGGTATTTTTGAACATGTGTTGGTGTGTAATTAATGTATGTCCCAGTCTAAGGCGGCTATAGACTATTATATCACGTCTTGATATTTCTTCTGGGTAAATTGGTAATATTTTATCAGGGTTAAATATTTTGTAATGGTGTTGATAGTTTGACCATTTTTCGGCTTCTTTATTCTTAATATTATTAAAAATATTCCGTTTAATATCTATTTTGTTGTGTAAGGGATATATTATAATAGGGGCAGAATCATATTTTGCTGCTTCGTCAGCTAGCAGGTTTCCTCTGATGCCAACATGGCCTGGAATCCACATAAGTTTAAATTTAGTGTGATATCTTATCAATAAATCTCTGATTTTGGAAATCATAATATTCTTATTAGATAGGTTTTGGATTGCGGTAATAGCTGATTTAGAATCTGAACATATTAAATATTTTCCAGCGGTGTTTTTGAAATTATTTAAAGTGTGAAGCAATGCTGATGCTTCAGCAGTAAAAATTGAGCAACTGTTATCTAATGTAACTGTTATCCAGTAATTCTATTTTCAGTGAATTATTAATAATAGCAAATGATGTGGAGAAATTGGTTTTAGATCTGTCTGTGTATAAGATTTTCCAGTTTAGATTAGTGTATAAAGTTGTTGTTTTATTGAAGAGTGAAATATATTCAGTGCTTGACGTTGTATCTTTAGGTAAATGCATTAGATAGGAAATTAAGCTGGCGTTTTTCAGTTTCCATTGGGGTTCTTATACTTGATGTATTTTTTGTGGTTTTATATCAATGTTCATTTCTGAAGCAAATTTTAATGCAATATATAGTGTAGAGGGATACCGTGGAGTTTGTTGTGTTAAGATTCTATGAATATTTCCTGAGAGGTTTCGTTCAGAGGGAAATAAAATTTTTGTAACTAGATTTGTAGTGAGAGTTTTAAAGCGTTCTTTTATAGTGGGTAAGCCAGATTCGGCCATTAGGTTGATTATTGGTGTAGTTTTAAGGGCTCCAATTGCCAGTCTGATTGCTTGGTTATAAATTGGGTATATTTTTTTTTAGTGGTTTTGCCGTAGATACTAGACCGTAGTCCAATTTAGCTAAAATTATGCTACGAATTATATTCAAAGTGTAAGGATGGGAGTTACTTCTTTTAGATGTAATACATTTTATAAGATTTAATCTATTGAATAAACTCTAAACCCCAGAACTGCCCGTGGGGCACATGCGCCAAATATATGTAATGCTTGTGATGTAGAACAAAATTTGGTTAAAATATAGAAAAAATCAGTAATAATTTGTTTTGATTTTATTGTTAAGTTTTGTGAAATAAACAATAAATATCTGGTTTATTATACTTTGTTTAATGAATTAAAGTATAAAACAGCAAAATAAGTTTTTGTTTTTGTAATTTTTTATTTTATTTTACTAATGACAAATCTGCCCCATCCCCTTGGCGGATTTACCCCATGGATGGGGGGTATCGCCGTTTTTGGTCAGTGCGGAAATGTTAAAAAAATATGTACATGAGGATGACTTTGGAAAGATTGAAAGGAATAAAACTAAAGTCAACATATCTAAGTATCCAAACCAATAAAAAAATTAAGAATATGTATTATGGTTTTAATTTGTGGCGTATGGTCCCCCTTCTACCCTACAACAAAATTAAGGAAAATTTGCACAAAGCTTACGAAAGAAACGTAAGATCATACAACAAAAGGACTAAGATTATATCATTTTAAGAAGTACAGGAGGTTTACCGTATAAATTTTGTAAAAAGTAAAATGCAGAATAAGTTCATAGTTCATTTAAATAATAAAAACAGAATTGACGATGAAGTAAGGAAACACATCAATGTGTAAAGCCTGACAAATAAATTTTCGACAACTATATTTAATACATATTATTCCAACCTTTTTAGTACGATGATAAATAACAAAATTTCTTTAAATTTCTTAATAAAGTGACAACCAGGACTGTATAGACCGAAACTTATATTACATTATAAACAGAGCTATTATCACTAAAATCACAAACTAGTAACTAACACAAAAAGCCCAGTATTCATCACATAAAACCATTCTAAACAAAAGCTTATTTCTTTTATCCAAATACTTTTATTAAAATTCGCACTATCTTTGAATGAAACAATTTTTAGTTAATTCGAATCTAATACAAATTGAAATAAAATGTGTTTTTTCATCTTGTATTTTAAAAAACATTTAATTCCGTATTCATAAACAATTTTTACATTTCAGCAATGTTTTGAAATCAAATTTTTTATAGTTCTTTTTATACCCTACACAACTTTAGTGCGGAGGGTATAAAAGTACAGACGAACATAGCTAAATCTACTCAGAAAGTGATTCTGAGCCGATTGGTATACTTTAAGGTGGGTCTAGGACCAATATTTTTGGGTGTTACAAACTTCGGCACAAACGCATAATACCCTCCCCACTATAGTGGTGTAGGGTATAAATAGGGCCTTTTAGCTTATAATTAATTTAAATGATCTATTATGTTAACAAAAGTCGACAAAACTTAGTTTTATAGAACTTTAAATGACTCTACCGATTTTTGTAATGATCGGGCTTCATTTGATCCTATCCCCCATACAAACTCCCCTTCAAAAAATGTCCTAAAGGTCAAAATTCACTTACAAACACTAATAACACTTTTAAATTCTACATAAATAATATTGAAGAAGACGTAACTCCCCCT
>NC_060949.1:5205364-5208621 GCF_022045245.1 Lucilia cuprina
AAACGGCCTTGGGATCAAAATGACCCCGATGTTTTAAAAACATGCCAATTTGGACATATTTCAATAAAACCCGTTTGCAATCCCATTAATTCAGCAAATTGATAGGATCATTTTTTTTTCCTTCATACAAGCTTGGAGCACTCTAATGTACATATATGGAAAATATAAAAGTATATATTTATTATTCATTTACTACAATTCGTTATACCGGAAGTTGGATGTTTGTATGTATATTAATATATTTAAGCAATTTATTTAATGCTATGTCCACACCATCATGTTTTTAACGTATTTCTTTAAAAAACATAATGAGTTTGAACACATATTAAATTATCGTGTTTTTTCTTTGAAATGTTTTTCCGACTTAAAAATTTACTTTTAAAAATAAAGAAATTCTCTTAAATTACACTAAATTGAATATTAGAACACTATTATTTATTAATTTAAAACATTTTAAACTATGTTAAAAAACAAAATTTAAATTTTTTGTAAATTAAATGTTTGTTTTTGACATTACTTTTTGTCCTAGCTGTGTTCATTTAACAAAAGTACGAAAAAAAATCATTCCCATACAAGGTCCACTCCCGAAAATCACTTAAACGCACATAACTCATTATTAAATAAAGATATCGATATATTATTTGGTACAGGTATTGCCCATATGCATACAAATATTACTGTGAAAGGTTTTTTCGATTGGTCTATAATTTGTCATAGCTGTCATACAAGGTCCCCTCCCGAAAATCACTTAAAACTACATAACTCATTAGTAAATGAAGATATCCATATAAAATTTGGTATTAGTATTGCTCATATGCATATAAATTTTACAGTGAAAGTTTTTTATGGATCGGTCCATAGCTCCCATATAAGATCTCCTCTCGAAAAACACAAATAACTCATTACTATATTAAGATATCCATATAAAGTTTGGCACAAGTAGTAAATATTCTAAAATGTTTTTTCCGATAGGTTCATAACTGGTCATAGCTCCCAGGTATTGCCCATATGCATATAAATATTACTCTGAAAAGTTTTTTTGATCGGCCCACAATTGGTCATAGCTCCCATACGAGGTACCTTCCAGAAAAACACTTAAAGGCACATAACTCATTACCAAATAGTGATACCTATTAAATATTTCGCATAAATGCTATTTTTGTACACATTAATGTTATTTCGAAATGTTTTCACGATCGTACCATCCTTGGTCATAGCTCCCATACAAGGTTCTCACCCGAAAATCACTTAAACGCATACCAAAAACTGATATCCATACATACCTGTAATATTGCTCTTATATACAAAAAGTACACTATAACATTGTTTTATGATCGGTCCATATTTTGTCATAGCTCTCATGCTAGGTCGCCTCCAGAAAATTTCTTAAATTCACAATATTCATTACCGAATAATCCACCACCATCAGTGGTAATGGTGGTCATTCCGTGTGTAACACCAATATATATTCATCTGAGACCCAACAAAGTATATATATTCTATGTCCGTTTGTCATGCAAATTACTAAATATCGCTAAGCGCTATAAAAAATAAAGAAAACGGCGTTTGTAATGTTCAATAAATCTTCGCATTTTTCTTTTAAAAACATGAGAAAACTTATTTCTACAAATATTTGATCAATTAGAAATGTATTAATAAAAAGGTAGCTGGTGGATTGTATTTAAGATTCGGCCGAATATAGCACTATAACTTGTTGTTGTTCATTTTGTTTTGCTTTTGGCGCAATATTAATGTAGTAGGGAAAAAATTTATAAAATTAATATGTTTAAAATACACTATGGTGAAGGGTATATTAGATTTGGCACAGCCGAATATAGCACTCTTACTTGTTTTTATTAATATTAAATCTAGAAGCAAAAAATTTAATATGTAGGGTCCGGATTACACGAGCACCTATAAAAGCGGTCAGTTTGGTACTTTATCGATCTTCAAAAGGTCTGTAATACTGAACCTAGAAACATAAAATTAAGCATGTATGGCCCGTATTAAATAAGAACCCATAATAGGAGACTTTTTCATATTTATCGTTCATCAAAAGGCAGTTTTTGAAATTTCTACAATATTCAATACGCCAAAAGCAAGAAACAAGAAATTAGGTATATAGAACCCCGATTAGGCGAGAACACATAAAAGGGAACTTTTTGGTACTTTTTCGTTCTACAAAAGGTATATTAAATTTAGCGTGTAGGGTCTTGAGTAGGTAAGAACGTAGAAAAAGGGACCTTTTGGTACTTTTCGTTCTACAAAAGGTACTTTATGTATTAAGTATGTAGATTCAGGATTAAGTGAGAATCCATAAAAGGGGACTTTTTGGTACCTTACCGTTTTGTAATAGGTATTTTTTTATTTTTTGTAATAAAATTCGTACTGACTATTTTTTAACACATCATGTTAAAGGGTATATAAGATTCGGCTCAGCCGAATATAGAACTCTTAGTTGTTTTATTATAACATTGAATTAAATCAATATCACAATTTTCAAATATTTTTGCAATAACTTTCATTGGGTTATTTGAGCAAGCACACACTTTGATATTTAATTGTTTAATCTCTAATGTGATCTTGGAAAAATGTATGATTAAACTTATGTACACATACCATTCCCTTAACCCCCCTCCATTTCATGATTTCCCGTTTTTTCCTTTTTCAATGACATTTTATGGTCATTCCCGGATTTTTCGTCAGGTCTGTTATTGTGAATGACCCTTTATCCACTAAGGAAACGCTACTGCCCTCTATACGTCAATACCCTTTTATGAATATCCATCACGAATGTCAAACAAGAATGAAAAAGAAAACGTAATGTAGAGTTACGAGCACAGCTGATTGTAATTTGTTTATGTTTTACAAACAAAAATAATAATAAAAGAATATTTTTAGTGTTTCACCCCTCAAATAAACAGACGTTACCGTCACAAAGCCTGCTTTTGTGTCGATAACTGTTTCATTATGCTGTTTAAGGTAATCTAATCGTTTGAAACTTAGTTATCATAAGAATTGTACAATCTTTCGTTAATTTTCACCAATTGCCGAATCTTTCATCTGGATTTTGTTTTGTAATTTCCTGTTGTTCTAAAATGAACAAGTATGCATGTATAGTCGGGCGTAGCCGACCATATGATACCCTACACCTGTCAGTATGTATGTATGTATGTATGTATGTATGTATGTATGTATGTATGTATGTATGTATGTATGTATGTATGTATGTATGTATGTATGTATGTATGTATGTA
>NC_060949.1:5208721-5210394 GCF_022045245.1 Lucilia cuprina
AGCAAATCAAAAATTGATAAAGACTCTTACTGAAGAAATCATAGGGTTGAGGATGGAGGTCAGACAACTTAAAGATTATATTCGCCCTGATCTCGATAAGTCCCTTTTGCCTTCTCTACCCTTTAAGCAAGTGGATGACTTAACGGATTTTGACAAAAAACTTTTATTGGATAATGAACTTAAAATGGAATTGGTAAATAAGTACATTTATATTTCATTAAATTTCACCTTCAATTATTATTATTTTATATAAATTTGCAGAAAAAATTATTGGAAAAAATTGGTGGATGCGATTTCGCAACTTTTTTAAGAATGGCCATTAATATTTCTATCGATGTTGATTTGGCAGTCAATTTCACTTGGAGGGGAACAAGCGAAAAACCCAGTATTCAGCGATACACTGTATTCACCGTAATAAGAGGTAAATTTAATTAAATATCAATAATACCGGAACAAATTATTACTTCTTTCTTTTTGTTTAGATATATGTCATATTAAATATAATAACGCCAACAATTTGGAAATTAATCGCGTTTGTCAACAACATTTTCTTCATGCAAAGGACAGGATTTTGAAAAGGAAAAAAAGTAGCTCCAGAAAATCACTAATATACCCCGTCATATCTGCATATTTATATTAAGTAACCAGTAAATAATTTTGAATAATAAATATTTATATGTATATGTACAAAGTTGTATCATACTTAATTGTGTATATAATATTTTTGGAAGTTGTATATTAATTTTCTAAAATAACTTTCAACTTTAAATACGCTACAATAACTATAGCGAACAATTATTTCAATAAAATTTTGTATTTTAATTTATGTAAATAAAGCCTGTAAAGTTAAAACCTTCGCTTTCAAAGTGGACATCATATTATATGAGTTATTGTTTTGAATGTATTAATGTATATTGTAAATTTCAGATATTTGTAAAATTTATTAAATATTTTAAAATAATATTGTAAAATATATTCAAATTAATTAAAATAATGTTTAAATATTTTGGAATTTGCTAAAAAAATTTAAATTATTTAATAAAATGTAAATTAAGCTATTATTCCAATATAGGTTATAATAAAATGTAATTTTTTATTAAATAAATCTTTATTTTAAACAAAAATAGTCGAAACGGAAAAAAACTTTTAGCAACACTAGGAGAACACTTCCGGATGTCACTAAGAGGTAAATAGTAGATGACTCTAAGACATCACTTCTTATAGTGACATCTTAGTGTCTTCTAAAAGTGTACTCATAGTGTCATCCAAAAGTGTTCTCCTAGTGTCGTCTAGAAGTTTCCATTTAATGTCGTTTAGAAGTATTATTATAGTATCGTGTAGAAGAATTCTCTAATTATCGTCTAGAAGTTACTTCTTAGTAACATATAGAAGTGCCCTCTTAATGTCGTGTAGAAGTGTCTTTTAAATATCGTCAGGAAGAATCTTCCTAGTAACATTTATGAGAGACTTCCAAGTGTTATCTAGAAGAGTCTTTGGCAATACCTTACTTCTAAGAATCATCTAGAAGTTTCTTCTGCGTGTCTTCCAGAAGTATCTTCACCGTTACGCATAGACGTTACCTAGCTCGGCATCAGTTCTTCCCGACTGGTGACAAGAATTCGTATACTTCCACAATATCGCAGGCGAGATTTTTGCACGTTTGGAAGTTTCAC
>NC_060949.1:5210494-5215177 GCF_022045245.1 Lucilia cuprina
GTGAAAATTGTAATAATTGAACTAAGAGAAATTAAAGTTATAATTAACATAAAAATAAATTAATTATGTACATTAGAGTGCTCCAAAAAAACTAAGTATCGAATTTTGCCCGTCCCCCCTAATAAAATAGTTCTACGGGTTATAAAAATAAGTCGTGCAAAAAGTTAGGTCAATAGGACAACGTTAACTGGTGCTGCAACGGCTCTGAAGTTTGAAGATCCATTTACAAAGAGAAAATATGCAATTTTTTCAGTTTTCACAAAAGTTTTGTCATTAAACAATTTGTTTTGCATTTTATTATCAAAGAATCGTAATGTACACAGAATTAGCGTTACAAAAAGATAAAAGACACAAAAATTAGTTGAAAAATTTAAAAGTTATTAAAAATTCCCCAGAGCATTATCGTGTCTCAGAGCACTTGAATTCGAAATGTGATAAGAAAATAAACATATTTTTAAAAATATTCTAATAAAACAATTGTATTACTTAAAATACATCTGTAGTTACTTGAATATGAGTTTCTGTCCTTATAGAATAACGTAAACTTGTTCTAAGCTATGGTCGAAAAATTTTGATATTTTTAACGGTCGTTTCAAAATTCAAATTTTAGTTTTTTTGATACTTTGTTAAACAAATTTCAATATTTTTGGAAGAACTCATAGGGATTTATGGACAACAGATTAGGGAATAAAACAGTAAAAAAATTAGTAAAAAGTTAGTTTGCCTGTAAAAAGTTAGTTTTCCTGTACCTGCAATTTGAATTTAGCGGATTTCGAGAAAAACCCATTTTTATGTAATATGTTGCAAAATTAGCGTTTTGATTATATTGTTGTGTATTTTAAATGGAACCTTTTGTATATTTATTAGTCCACATATTTCTGAATAAAAATCAAGAGTTTCGTGCAATTTGGACGCCATTAACCATTAAACTTTAAAGGTCAAATTTTGTAATATTTGCAACTTTTGATGGAAACTAGACGAAATTGTTTCTATTTTTAGGTAGATTATCACAAAACTTAAGAAATTTATTTATTAACAACCCATATTTACAATAATAGTGAAAAAAATTAATTAACCCTTAAACGGCCTTGGGATCAAAATGACCCCGATGTTTTAAAAACATGCCAATTTGGACATATTTCAATAAAACCCGTTTGCAATCCCATTAATTCAGCAAATTGATAGGATAAATTTTTTTCCTTCATACAAGCTTGGAGCACACTAATGTACATATATGGAAAATATAAAAGTATATATTTATTATTTATTTACTACAATTCGTTATACCGGAAGTTGGATGTTTGTATGTATATTAATATATTTAAGCAATTTATTTAATGCTATGTTCACACCATCATGTTTTTAACGTATTTCTTTAAAAACATAATGAGTTTGAACACATATTAAATTATCGTGTTTTTTCTTTGAAAACACACTATTATTTATTAATTTAAAACATTTTAAACTATGTTAAACAACAAAATTTAAAATTTTTTGTAAATTAAATGTTTGTTTTTGACATTACTTTTTGTCTTAGCTGTGTTCATTTAACAAAAGTACGAAAAAAATCATTCCTGTTCTAAAAACATTATGTGTTTTATAATTTAACACGTCGAATTGAGATGTTTTTGAAAATTAAAAATGTATGAAAAAACAAGTCGGATTTAAAGTGTTTTTTGAAAAAAACATGATGCGTTTCAAGAAACACGTATGTGTGATCGTAGTATTAAAGTTAGAGTTTATTTTGAGGCATACGGTGAAATATTATCCGATAAAAATGCATTTTTAACGAAATACAAAATGGTAAAGAATTTTTAAACAGCGGATAGCACTAGTCGAAAAAATTTTTGTCACATGAACTCTGATAGGTTATTAATGGACATTGTAAAGTAATTATTGAAAGTAGTCTTTTAGGTGATACAGATAATAATTCCTTAGTTAATAACTCAGACCGACAAAGTTTTAACCAAAATATGCTTTTCTAAAGGATTGGCCAGCGCCGAGTCGCAATCTGACCATCACATCTTGGTTTTGACATATTATTAACTTTGAAATGACTTAATTTTTGTCCCTTTTTGAGGCCTTATAACATTGCAATGACAACTTTATATCTAAAAATGTTTGTGTCTCCTGAAAGAAAGTAATTTCCGATAAATTAAAAATCTGAACCATTCATAATAATATTTGCAATATTTTTTTTAACAATTATTAAAAATTTTAAGAGATTATGATCCAAATGTACGTAAATATTAAAAAATTTTAAGGTGAACCTCAATAAATTTTCTGTTCGAAATATTGAAGAATGTTTTTGTATTACTTATGATCTAGTGAATTTCTTTCCGAATTTTTGTTATCGAATAATTATAATTATAATACCGTAGAATTAGATTTTACTATGTACACAGAGGGAAAAATATATATAAATGCCTGGTACAAAAATCAAGTATATACATACGTACGACAACATTATGTAATCTCGACAACTCAACGTTGTCAAAATTTAAACATTTCGTTGTCGCAATCTAAGTTTTATACACATGCGTTGTATAAAAGTTAAAAGACGTGTAAGCTCACTATTGGCAGTGGATTGTGAGATTACAACGTTTGTTAACTTTTAGACAACGGATGTGCATACAATTTAGATTGTGACAACGAATTGTTGAAATGTTAATAACGTTGCGTTGTCAACATTACATAGTGTTGTTGTACGTATGTATAGACTTGACAACAGATGTTATTGAAAAATTTGGTTTCATTTTTGTACCAGGCGTGTATATTTATTTTTCCCTCTGTGTAAGAACTCTAAAAAACAAGTATGACCTATTTCATATGTATTATGTTTTTCTTTCTATGTTTTAGTACAGGTATTTATGAATGATATTGGAATCCAATAATACAATAAGTTTTTTAATAAATTTGTTGAAAAATTTAATAAACTAATTTGAAATTGTTTTCAATACCAATACAAGCATTAAAATTAAAAATTATCTGATTTAGAATTGATAACCAGAGCTTTACTGGAAATTACTGGAAATTATTCGACATCCTGATACTATTTCTCCACACTTTTAAGGCAAAAAGATGAAATGCTTATAAACATTTAGTATTTACTAGTCTATAGGGACACCACTTCCAGAAAGATTTTAATTAAAAATAACATGGTAAAACAAAATTGGCTTAGATTTTATTACATGCCGCTTTTCTTAGTGTAAAAATAACTTTTTTAAAAACTAAGCCGAGGAAAAAGGTTATTTTTTCTCAACTTGGAATATTTTCGTTCAAAAACCACATACCTTGGATTAATTGAGCGATGGATTACAGATTAGAAAAGAAGAATTTTGTAGATAATAATGAATTTCTTTATAAAATACTATTTAGTTTTGAAAAAAAAAGTTCCTTATTATGTAACATGTAATTTTCACTGCTATCCTCATACGAATAAGCGAAATCATTCTTTTTATTAAAAACAAATTCCACACAGATATACAATAGAATTTTTGGAAATAGCTTTTCTTTCAGAAAATAGAAAGTGAAATCTGTCACTATTTTATAAAAAAAATATTTCCCTTTCAAAAGAAAATTCAAATAATTTTTACTTTCTTGAAGATGTAATTGTAAAAGTTGTGAACTATTTACATATTTATAATTCGTTCCTGTTTACAAGAAGAAAATAAAAAAATCTGAAGCAGCCATACAACCATTAAATGAATAAATTTTAAAATTATCTGAACTTAATTCACTTGATTTTGATAATGAAATAACCTAAACGTTGGATAAAATTAAGAAGCAATTAAAAATTATCATTTCTAAATAAATGGAAATATGAAGATTTTTTGATGAATTCTTAATACAATTGCCTTGTTATTAATTTTATCCAAAGTAAAGGTTATTTCGCTATCAAAATCAAGTGAATCTGCTCTATAAATTTTCAATTTATCTGAACTTAATGGTTCAATAAAAAGCGGTTTCAGATTTTTTAATTTTCTGTCTGTAAAACAAGGCGAATTATGATTGTTTGTTATCTTCTCAATTTTCACAATTTTATCTCCAACAAAACAAAAATTATTTGGTTCTTCAATTGAAAAGTAAAAATTTTGTGTTTGTACAAAATAATGACAGTGTTCACTTACCTTTTTACGACTGAAACTTAAATCAGATTCTTGTTTCAATTTTCTTAAAGAATAGCTGCTTTCAACTATTCTATTATATATTTGAGAGGAAACATGGTTTGCTTTTTTTACATATTTTTTAATAGTTTGTAAATGATTTTCAAATCTAAATGCGCTTATATTTTCTAATGAACCGAATGATTTCGCGTCTTCGTGAATATGAAGAAGGCAGTGAAATTTACAAGTTAACAAAGATAAGTCATATAAAAAGGAATATCTTTAACAAAACTAAATAACAATTTCTGAGCAAATTCATTATTAAATACACAATTCTTTTTTTCTAATAATATTCTAATTCCTACGGACAGTTTCAAAAAGTGTAAGTACCTTTCTTTTGATAAAACAGATTCCAAAATAATTGGTCCGTAGTATAAAAGAAAATGGCGCAACTCTGTTGCCTTCCATCGCTCAAGTTCATCTAAAGTACGTGGTTTCCTAGAAAACTCAAATGGTGTAGATTCTTTAAGTCGATTTAATCTACTTGATAGAGTAGCAATATTCCAAGAAGAGAGAG
>NC_060949.1:5215277-5219833 GCF_022045245.1 Lucilia cuprina
ATTTATTGAACGTTACAAACGCCATTTTCTTTATTTTGGAGGGTATAAAAATTCTGTATATATGTTATTATTTGGTAACGAATATTGTGAATTTAAGAAAAATCCGAAGATTTATTGATTTTCTGGAGGCGACCTAGCATGAGAGCTATGACAAAATATGTATATAAGAGCAATATTTTTGCTAAATGTATAGGTATCAGTATTTGGTAATGAGTTGTGTGCGTTTAAGTGATTTTAGGGTGAGAACCTTGTATGGGAGGTATGACCAAGGATGGTCCGATCTTGAAAACATTTCGAAATAATAGTATTTATGCGAAATATTTAATGGGTATCACTATTTGGTAATGAGTTATGTGCCTTTAAGTGTTTTTCTGGAAGGGACCTTGTATGGGAGCTATGACCAGTTATGAACCTATCGGAAAAAACAAATTTTTTATTGATATCTTAATTTGGTAGGGAATTATGTGCATTTAAGTGATTTTCGGGAGAAGACCTTGTATGGGAGCTATGGACTGTTCCATAAAAACCTTTCACTGTAATATTTATATGCATATGAGCAATACTTATACCAAATTTTATATGGATATCTTCATTTACTAATGAGTTAAGTAGTTTTAAGTGATTTTCAGGAGGGGACCTTGTATGACAGCTATAACAAATTATGAACAAATCGGAAAGACCTTTCACAGTAATATTTATATGCATATGGGCAATACCTGTACCCAACAATATATCGATTTCTTAATTAAGTAATGAGTTATACGCTTTTAAGTGATTTTCGGGATGGGACCTTGTATGGGAGTTATGACCAATTATTAGCCGATCGGAAAAAAATTTCACAGTAATATTTCTTTATTTGAAAGTAATATTTGTACCAAATTTTATATGGATATCTTATTTTGGTAATGAATTATGTGCGTTTAAGTATGAGAACCTTGTATGGGAGCTATGTCCAATTATGGACCGATCAAGAAAATTTTTTCTTTGGATGAATTTTAATTTGTAAAAGTTTGTGAAGATATCGACATTGTGAATGAAGTTATTAACAAGAAACACATTTTCGGGAATATGTACTTTTGTATGAGAGTTATATGAAATTCATAACCGATTCTGGCAATTTTCAGAAGGGACTAAGCTCTTGATACAAATTTTCATGGAATTATCTTGAATAGTTTTCGAGAAATTTACATCCGAATGTGTAAAAAATGCTTATTTTTTCGAGGTTGTTTTAAATTTTGATTCATAACTTTTCTCGGTGTGAACCGATTTTGCATACCATATTCAATACCAAACTGCTTAGGATAATAGTGAATATATTAGGTAAATTTGGCTGACTTCCTTTCCTTAGTTTAAACGTGAGCGTGTTTTAGGCAGACAGACAGACAGACAGACAGACAGACAGACGGACATACCTAAATCGACTCAGACTTTAAAGTATTAAATTTAATTAATTATGCTTTAATAATTTTGTATGAACTTACACTGTTTACTGAGATTCATAAAATTTTAAGGCGATCTTGCCCTTGTCCTCATACAAATTAAGGTGTTTACTAGGAATTGTAAACTTTTAAGTGGATCTTAGCAGGTTCTTTATTCTAATTTGGTTTGAAAAGAGATTAATGTTTACTGGGATTTGTAAACTTCTAAGGAGATCTTATCAGGTTCCGATTTGTCTTGGAAATGCAGTAATATTTACTGGGATTTGTAAACTTTATAGCAGTCTTATCGCGTTTAAATAATTTAAATTTATAAACTTTTCATCGTTCTCCGTTTTGATTCACTGGGATTTGTGAACTTTTAAGAACAACAAATATAAATTTAAATTAGGTTCATATTAAATATACAAAATTTATATTATTTTTGTTTTGAAAATAAATTATTTGCTGGGATTTTTAGACTGGATTTGAGGTATTTAAATATAAACGAGATTTTATTTAAAATTTATTTAAATATAATTTTTTTTAAAGGTAGGTTAGTGTTTGCTGGGATTTGTAAACTTTTAACGATCTTTAGCACGTTCAAAAAAATGTTTATTTATATATTAATAAAATTTATACTGTTTTTTGTTTTAAAAATTAAAATGTTCACTGGGATTTGTAAACATCAGCCTAAATACATATTATTTAAATTTGGTTCAAATTGAACAATTTTATTAACTTTTATTAATTTATTTATTTTTTTTAGAAAAAAAGAAAAAAAACAGTTAAATAGTTGAATTGAGTTAAATAATATCTCAACATCAAATTAAGTATATTCGACGTAAAATAAACAGGATAATTTGATTGATATACAAATCGTATTCTAAAGATTGTTCGTTGGGATTCTTTTGAAATTTAAATCCTTAATTGGGAATTTTTGAAATCTTCACTGTTATTAGATCATATTTAATATTTATTACACTGTGGCAAAAATAAATACAAAAATTATATATTAGGTCTTGAGTAAATTGATTGAGATGAAAAACTTGTTTTAATTTGTGTAATGTATCCCTTAGTTATCAGTCACTATTTTCAATTTGGCGATTTCAATGGAATGCGCGATCTGGCAAGATCTAATAAATAACGACAAAACGCTTTTGTAGAAAAGAGAATTTGATGCTCAGCAATAATTTTAAAGAGAAGAGTGTGAACAACAAGACTCTTAAAATTTTACATTTAAAAAAAGTGGTGGTTTTCAAAACAAAAACAAACTGCAGTATAATTGCACTAAATTTTTTGCGTATGATTTGTTGCTACAATTTCGAAGCCAATTTCTACCTTTGAATTTTGAAGAACTGATGCCGAGCTAGGGATCGTCTAAGAGTAACGTGGAAGATACATCTGGAAGACCCGCAGAAGAAACTTCTAGATGACTCTTTGAAGTAAGGTATTGCCAAAGACTCTTCTAGACGTGACTTTTTGAAGAGACTACTTAGTATCATCTAAAAGTGTTCCTATCTTATCTTCTAGAAGATGAGTTTTCCCTTCTTCTAGAAGACGAGTTTTCTCTTCTTCTAGAAGAAAAGTATTCTCGTCTTCTAGAAGATTAGTTTTATCTTATTCTATGTGTATAAGATAAAATCTATAAAAATAAAGATAAAATCTATAAAAATAAATCTAAATAAAATGAAATTTTATAGTTTTTATTAAAATAGTAGAAAAAATAACTGATTTAACACTTAAGACCGACTCACAAAAAATGGTGCATGAGTTAACCCCCTGAAAATATTTGATATTATGTAATATGATGTCTAATGTCCTTATAATAACATAATTTACAACGTGGTTTTGTCTTCGGCTGAGGTAACTTAGTCGCGTCCATGGTCGACTTACGGATCCACAAACCTTAAGAAATAACGTACGATGAATCTTATAATTAATTGCAAGAAATATCTTAAATTTAAATATTACATTCGTTCATAGCCTATGGGAACCGACGACCGAAGTCACGGTAAGAACAGGCGACCAAAGTCACTGTAAGAATAGGCGACCGAAGTCACGGCAAGAACAGGCGACCGAAGTCACGGCAAGAACCGACGACCGAAGTCACAGTAAGAACAGGCGACCGAAGTCGCGGTAAGAACAGGCGACCGAAGTCACGGTAAGAACCCACGACCGAAGTCATGGTAAGAACAGGCGACCGAAGTCACTGTAAGAACAGGCGACCGAAGTCACGGTAAGAACAGGCGACCGAAGTCACGGTAAGAACAGGCGACCGAAGTCACTGTAAGAACAGGCGACCGAAATCACTGTAAGAACCGACGACCGAAGTCACGGTAAGAATAGGCGACCGAAGTCTCTGTAAGAACAGGCGACTGAAGTCACGGTAAGAACCGACGACCCAAGTCACGGTAAGAACAGGCGACCGAAGTCACTGTAAGAAATTTTATTAGCTAACACTTAACCTAAGGCTAAGTCTTAGTTGCAAAAATACAACTAATTCTACAAAGTATAATCAGTCGGCTCTTCAATTATTTCATTAATAACTTCCGAGTCTTTATTAGCAGATTCTCGTCTTGTGTGAACCGTCCCGTTTGTATTTCATTTCATTTATTAACCAAAACCATCCATATTTACATGTACACTTAAAACTACCAATCTATTTATATATTTCTTCCTCACACACAGGGTGCCTTACAAGGACTTATCAATTCAAAAACTATTTACATATATATAGAACTTACATACTATAGTATAATTAATTTATATGAATTACATTAAATGTCCGCCCCGTTTGTAACAAAACCTTCTCAACTTATACTTATTTTGAAATAAACTAAATGGGAATTATATGACTACTTGGTGTCTCTTGTTTAATAGTCAATGCAATTAGTTGTTCTATTTACACAAGTATTAGTGTACTGTGTGTGGGTATGAACACAGCATGTTGGTATGAAATGTTCATGTTCGGTTAAATATGTTGTAAGTTGTATGAAAAATAAAAAACTTAAGAAATTTATTTATTAACAACCGATATTTACAATAATAGTGGAAACAAATTAATTAACCCTTAAACGGCCTTGGGGTCCAAATGACCCCGATGTTTTAAAAACATGCCAATTTTGACATATTTCAATA
>NC_060949.1:5219933-5220953 GCF_022045245.1 Lucilia cuprina
TTACAAACAAACAGCTGATTACCAAAACAAAAATAAAATTTTATTAAACACTGTTTATTTATTAGTTTAAAATATGGAATAATGAAAATAATAAATTTTAAATAAAAAGAAATTAATTAATTTAATATTAAATAAAAAGAAATTAATTTGGTTTATTTTGCTCGTTTAATAAGTTTAATATTATTTGGTTTTTTTTACTTTTGACATTGTTTTGATTGTTTTTATTGTGAACATAAACTTATGACTTGCTACAAAAATCTGTTCACAATATAGAGGTATGCGGGCCTCACCCTACTCGAATACACCTTAAATTATTCCAATCAGATCAGAGATTTTCTGAGTCGATTTAGCTATGTCCGTCCATGTAATCCTTATAATCAAACTACAGGTCGCAATTTTGAAGATAATTCAATGAAATTTGGTACATGATCTTCTATTTTCCTAGGGACGAAGCCTATTGAACATGGTTAACATCGGTTTATTATTTTACCTAGCCCCCATTGAAAGTCCGCCCGTTATTTTCTAAATTTTAACATGAATGTCAAAGGAATTCATATAAAATTTTAAGACTCTAGCTCTAGTAGTTTTTTAGATATAGATTTTTTATATTTAATTCATGTGAGGGCTTCAGCTCCCCAGATGAAAGTCTGCCCTTTTTCCTCCAAAATGTTCAGATGAATATTGAAGTAATTTATGCAAAATTTGATGAATTTAGTTTTATATTTCCCTAGACAAACAATTTTTTGTGTTTTATTCATATAGGATATGTCAAGTCCTTATTAAAAGTTCGCTCGTTGTACTCTAACCACCTTATTCATAACCAAAAATTTTTATTTATAAAAGGTTTATAAAACAAAATTTCCATACAAAATCTAATTTATAAACCATTTATAAAATAAAAATTTTGTATGTGAATAAGGTGGTAAATGTTCAGATGAGTGTCAAAATTCTTCAAGTAAAATTTAAAGATGTTAGCTCTGATAGATTGTCAGGCATACGAATTTTTATATTTTATTTATA